>NW_009938077.1:24782-40681 GCF_000696875.1 Nestor notabilis | reverse complement strand
GGCAGAGATGGGAGAAAACATCTGAAAGATCTTCCCTTTACAGTGTAGAGCCATAAAGTGGTGCTTATAAGAAAGTTCCCTCCTCTGGTCAAGGTTGAGGGAGCAGACGAGGGGATGGCAGCAAGGTTTGAAATTTGGAGAGTGAAAGATTGGAATGTTCTTCTAGTTTGGAGCGTGTCGGCACAGCTGGGGTGGGAGCAGGCTTCCCAGCCGGGCAGAGGGGTGCTGGGAAGTCGTTCTCAAACACACGGTGCTGTGGAGAGCCCTGCCCCATCGTTGCCATGAGGGTGCCCTGCTCACAGCGGGTACCAGCCCCATGTCCACACTTCTCACTTTGGGAGAGCCTTGAAGTCACGTTTTCATCTGAGGCATCCTGAGGAAATCACAGGAGGCCCTTGGATGGGAATCACCTCTTCGAGGTGTTCCGTTGCTGCTCGGAAGGGAGCGTGTCCTGGCAGAGAATCATAGAATGGTTTGGGCTGGAAGGGACCTTCAGGGCTCATCTAGCCCAGCCCCCCTGCAATGAGCAGGGACATCTTCAACTAGAGGATGGTTTTAGGAAGGGGTCTCATCAGACAACCCAAAACGTGGGGTTTACCCCTATAAAAGCTGCAGACACGTGTGCCTTTGTCTCGGGATGGAGCCAAGCCACACGTGCTGACTTCACAGGCAGAGGCCAAGCTTCAAGTGCAAAGAGTAGCAGCAGTTCCCGATTTCGGGGGCACAGGAGGGGTCTGTGTAGAGCCCCAGGTCAGGGGCTGCCCCCCACCTTCAACCCATGCACCAGCAGAAACCAGAGCGGTGCCTTTAACTGTCCCTGCAAGATGTCTGCAGCTTGGGCTGCCTCTTGTTTTGAAGAGGGAGTGCTTGGGGGCTAGTTCCAGAGCTCAGTGACAGAGAGGAAACAGGGCCAGGAATAAATGGCCTGTTGATTTACTCAAGTTACATCATTTTCTTCCCCTCAAGAGCCTATAAATCTCACGCTCCTTGTAAAAACAGAATTTAAAAACAATTGAGAGCTTCTGAGACGACCCCATAGCTTCCAGCCGCTGCGGCCTCGGAATATAGAGCTGCCTTTCACAGGCTGGACCACTTGTTTCATATTAGATACTAGGGGAGCCCTGCTTCCAGCTAAGCAGCAGAAGCTGTTAAGATATTTTATAGTCGTCCTAGTGGTTTAGATAACACTCTCCCCATACATATCACAGGGCTTTAGCTAAATAGCAGGCTTCCTGGCTGGGCCACGGAGCTCAGAGTCATTAATTCACACGTTCAGGTTTCTCCCCTCTCCAATAATATTTCTGATCAAAGACAGCCGGGCTGGCAGAGGGGCCTCTCTTAAAAAGGGGATTCTTCTGATTATTGTACAATTTATGGCTCTCTGCTCGGAGGGTTTGCATTTTAAGAAAAATGCTCAATTGTTGAGCTTGCTGCAGCGCTCGTTCCTTCTCACGTCTGAGGAGAGCTGGAAATGCAGCAGGGATTTGTGGTTATTAGTTTTTCACTGCTAATGTGGTGCAGCGGCTGCAGCTCTTCCCCACGGCCGGGTTAATCTGGGTGGTTATCAGCAGTCTGGAGGTGGAAAGGGGCTTTTGTGGAACACTTTGATTTCACTGTCACATGCTGCAGGTGAGTGGCAATTTGCCGCTTCTCACCTATAAGTTAGATGCAACCAGGAGGAGCTGGTGTTTAATCTCTCTGTGTCAGAAAGCAAGTCTTGGTGATAGTTCTTATAATTGTTGTATGGAGACGTGGAGTTTATGGAGCAAGGACTGGAGTTTCTGAAGCTGTGCGGGTCTTCATTCCGTAATCCATGGCAGTAAAAACTCCGGTTCAGAAGCATCCAGGAACCTTGAAGAAACATAAAGGGCTTTTCTCAGGCTATTTGCAGCCTTTTGCCACCGTATGTAACAACGTGATATCTAATGTAATGATGTCAAAGAGGCATTTCTCAGCCTGTTCCCAGCTTTCTAATGGCTAACATCCAAGTTTTAACACCAAAGCCCTGAAGTTCTGCTCTCCTTATTGTAGCTGATAAGCTCTAAAGTGGCTTCTATACTATTAGGTATGTATACATATAAAAATCTGTAATTTAAACTACTTTTAGACGTACACTGTGAGTGAAGATTGTTCTTTTCATTCAGTAAAGGGGAGAGTAATGGTTACTACACGTGTCTGTGCTGTTACTGGCTAAACTTATAGAGGGGAGAGTTTGTATTTTACTTATCAAGGGATGCTTTGATGATGATATTGTGGTTAAGTGCAGGAAAAGCAGAACTAAATAATGAAACCAGCAGTTCCTTCTAGACTGATCCCCCCCCCAGAAGAGAAATAAACATACAAGTTGACATAATTCACAAATGGCAGTATTTGCTGGTTCCTGGCCCGCTGCCATCCAGCACTAGCGCAGGGTGAGGAAGAAGGAATCCCTGCAGGCACAATTCATATAAACTAAGTGGATTTACTTATCATTTATGAAAACAAAAGAAGGTATCTGATTAATCACTTTGTGGATTGAGGTCTACATTGGGATGGCTTAAGGAGCAGTTTACTGTGTGCTATATCCTCAGTGCATTCTGATTTCAATTTGCACTTTCTTTTTAGGAGTTTCCAGAAGAGTCAGTGGCTGGGTTAGAGCGTGTGGAGGATGCTTTCCTCCCCAAACCTTTTAGCCTGATGAGGCAAAGGATGCCTGCAGGCATTAAGACATACCAATAGCTTTTGGGAGTAAAAAGGGCATTTGGGAGCAGAATAGGCCTTTGGGAGGAAAATCTCTCTGCCAGCTAGTAATTTTGAACTTGACTTTGCACTACCCTAATGGCATTGATTTTGCATAGGGCTTTCTGGGAGAGTAACATAATCACATCTGGACTAACCCACCTCGCTCTTACGTTCAGTAGTTTAAGGGATGGGACATTACATTTTCTGTTCCTGACTTGCTGGTGTGTGCAGTTTATGGTTTTACGTCCCCCCTGCCCAGAATTCCATGGGGATTGGTTCCTGGCAGCAGTGGCTTTTGGGTAAGTCATTAGTTTACCTGTTTGTAGTCTGTAATTACAAGCAGCACTGTACTGTTCTCCCGTGTTTCATACAGTATTTGGTCTTTTTTAAACTACTTCTGTGGGTTTTCCATGTGTTTCACTTAGTGTTTCATTCCTGTGTCAGTGCACACTGCATCTGATCTGTGCGTAGCTGCAAAAGCCTTTGGTAGCAAACACAACTTCTCAGCTCTTGTGACCGGTTCGTGTCTGCAGGCCTCTTCGGGTCTGTTTTTCTGCCCTGATGACCCAGGTTGAGAACGTACTTCACATTCACACCGTACCCTGTGGAATCTGCCTACTTCCCCTCCCCTTTCACGAAGAACAATGCTGCTTCCACATCTCCAGGAAGAGCAGCTCCTGGAGCCTTGGTGAGCAGAAGCAGGTTCTTAATCCCACTGGTGCACACAGTATTTTCTTTCACCAGGGTATTAAAAAGCAACTAAGAAAGAGACCTCACAGATGCCAAGAACTGTTGAGCATTGAGTTGTAGCCTCCATGGTGCTGCAGTTCCTCCGCTCGGTAGATAGGCAGCGTTTTTCAGGCTGTTTGACAGTTATCTCCTCAGCAGCATTACTGGGCTTATACATCTCCTTTCAGCAGCTCCAGATAGAGCTGACAGCAGGGGGATTCTGTTTTGTCTCAGCGAGGGGAAAAAAAAAGGTGGTCTTTTGGCAGTAGCCAAGGCCACACTCAAGCACCAAGGGGCACAATGTCTCCTCTGTCTCGGAGAGAAAATAGCTTCTGACAGGAATCAGCTTTCAGTCAACTGCCAGGCATCTCTCATTATGGGAGGCCCGACCTGCAGGCTGCTATGTAGATAACCTGTTATCGTAGGAGATTGAATGCGGAGTTAAATTGCCTCGTGCTGCTGTTCCTGCAGGTTCCGGGCTGAAACCGTAAAGTATTAGCCTTGGGAAGATGTGTCGAAGAGGGGAAAAGGGGACGTTGAGGGAAGGCAGTGCCCCTGGGTGGGTGCACGCACCGACCGAGGGCTCGGCCTCTTTCCGTGGGCCACTCTGCTGGGTTTAGGGCAGAAGAGCCGATGGTGTCTGTGTTCAGTTTGCTGTGAGAGGCAGCACTGCGCTGCCGTGAGCTGCGAGGCTGACGTCCGGGCTGTGAAATGGTTCTCATCGTAACGTGAAGAGTCTCAGTGACTCTGCGCTCTAAGAATCAGTGAGCTGGCCCTCGCAGCGCCTCTGAAGTGAGTAATAGCTGCTTGGGAGAGCAGGGGTGGGGAGAAGGGAAAGACCCTTTCAGATGTATCTTAGCTCTGGTCCCACTTGACTCCCTGTGTGCTGAAGTTCCGTGTCCCTGAGGTGTTGCGTAGGGGCATCTCCTCTGTGTTCCTTAGATGTGGGGCAGTCCCACTGATAACCGCAGCCTTTGCTCTTCCATCCCCAGCATCCAAACCATCCGGGCACTCTGAAAACAGCCAAACCTAAACACAGAAAGCAAAACTTACGGTGGCTTCTGCCAGGTCACTGGTGAACGCAGCAGAACCTTGTGGTCAAGGACTTTAAACCAGCTTTCCCTAACGTCACGCTGGTCTCAATCCCATTCTTTAATCCATGTGTCTTTGCAGCTGGTATGAAAGGAATCAGCTGCTGCACCCCTTGCATTGAGCCTTTACCCATGCTGGTGCTCTGGGAATCATTTTCCATTGAGGCCATACACAATTAGGGCCAACAACATTAGATAGGCCTATTATAGGGATTCTCTTCATGCTGACAATAAGTTACTTGACCTTTGGGCTGATCATGTTTCTGATACACAATATATCAGCTCCCTGACTTACCTGCTGACAAGGTGAACTTCACAGCATCAACATCTGGGATGCTGCAGCTGTGTTCAGGGGCAGAGAAGGAGCATCAAGGAAGAATATCTCACCTTAAAAAAGCTTTTACATCCCCAGTAAAAATGTCTCGAAATCAGGACGTTTTTCTGTCTCTTGGCTGGGGAGAAAGGTCTCTGAATGATTCATTCCAGATTAACTGCAGGAGCCGATGTTCAGGCTGCCTGGAAAGGTGATGAACCAACTGGGAGGTGTAGCTTCTGCTATTCCCCTGTAGCTACAGTTGTCTTGCTATCAAAGAGCAGGAAACAGCTGTGCAGGCAGAGGAGCTCCTTTTTCTGCCATGGGCCCGAAGGGACCTATGTGAAATCCTGGTGTCGTGGGATCAGACTCGTGTCAGTTGCAGTAACAAGTGTTCATCTCTTGGCCCTCAGGCCAAGGCTCTGTTTCTCCCTGCAGCCCCGTCTTGATCTTTGTGCAGCACCTGCCTCGGGGCCTGGAGCAGTTACAGAATAAAGAGGAGAGAACGCACAAAGCTCATGAGGAGTTCAAAGGCCCACAGACACTTCGGTAGATGCAGGCGCTTGGTGCTATCTCGTACATGACATAGTTTGCTGAACAATTTGGTGACTACTGTACACTGTCAGCTGGCACTGTCCCGCCATGGGACACGGGGAGCTCGGGATGCAGGGAGCAGAAATGCTTTCATGTCACTTTTATCTGACACAGGACGCCTGAGACAAGTGTTCAGAGGTACTGCTGAATTCTTTATAATACATGGGCTGGGGTCCTGCACAGCTTTCCTGGGGGCATGAGCACTGTTCACCAGGAGAAGTTACCTGTTCACCAGGTCGTTCACCCGAGCAGGGAGCGGAGGATGCTGTAGGATCATCCACCCTGTGGAATGAACCCCTCAAGGAGCTGGGGTTTGCTTTTCCCTCCTGGAGTTGCTGGAAGGATGGATATCCCAGCTGCAGGGAGCAGGGGCGCAGAGCCAGGGGCTGAAGGCTGGCACAGAATCCTAGAACCATTGAATCATGGAATGGTTTGTGTTGGAAGGGACCTAAAAGCTCATCCAGTTCCAACCCCCTGCCATGGGCAGGGACACCTTCCACTAGAGCAGGTTGCTCCAAGCCCTGGCCATCTATTATAGAATAAATTGTGCAACAGAAGTTTTAATACTTGCATTCGTACAAGAAGCAGTTTTACTGTCAGGGTTGGAGTTTTGCTGTGTTTTCATTTGCGAGGAATTGACTAGATAGAGCTGCAGGATGCTCAGGAGGACAGTGCACAGCCCCTGAGCAGGGGTTGGGGTGGATGTAAGCCCACAGGGACAATACGGTCTTTAAATAGAGGTTTGTCATAATAACACAAAGTGCCTTAGGCCTCTGAAGGCTGGCAGCTGATGCTGAAGGGCAGGAGTTGAAGTGCTGCCTCACAAGAAAACGGTTCTTCTCCCAAATCCTGAGCAGAACACATCTGTTTCTGCCACTTTAAATTTTCATGGGCACTCATGTTGTAGTTGCCTTAATTGTCCCGTGTCCTTTCCCCACCAAAGCTTCTCAGCTCAAGTGCTAATGGCTGTGAGATGTGATAAACCTCTGCCAAAGCCAGGGCCGAGTATGAAAAGGAGTATGATAAGGGCTGTGTGTAGTGTGTCTTCAGTGAAGGAGCCAGTTCTCTGACAGTCACTTTGAATTTTGGCCTTCAGCAAAAGAGAACGTTCTTGAAACCACCCATTCCTGTTGCTGAAAACTATCATACCTCGAGGTGAATCTGATTTTAATGCAAATGTCCTCCCAGTTTCTAAGATCTGTTTATAAAGGACAGATTGTTTTAAAGGGGTTTTGCAGGGCGAGATTCAACACAGCAAAACTCAGCCAGAAGATGGTGTTTCCTTTATTCTTCAGAGACACAGAGCCAAAGGACTTTGTCACCTGTTAGCTGCCCGCAGAAATAAACCCCTGTATCTGCAGCCCTGCTTCAGGGTCAAGAGGTAAGGAGATAAGGCCTGTCTTTTGTGAATGGGAGCTTGACTTTCAGAGAGCAGGAAGTGGGAATGAATGCAGGGAGAATGGCAGGAGTCAGGATGGTGAAACTCCAGCCTGCTCTCATCTGATAACAAAGAGACACTAAACTTAACACTGCCAGGGCGGCTCAGCTGGGAGGGAAGGACAGAGGCAGCCACTGGCCCTGGAGTTTGTTTTGTGTATTTACAGTCAAAGCAATAACACCATTTAGTGTTTGTCACCAGCAGTAGCGCTGACCTCCTGCTCTCCCTTCCATTGCCTGCTCTTGCTGGGTGATGCTCCGTGAGGGTGCCCGGTGCTGCCGGGAGCCGGGCTCCCCAGTGTCCCACACGGACTCCGTGTGGTGCCATAGGCAGAAACTGGAGAGGGAGGTTCTGGAGATTTGTCCGTAATGATCCGTGTGGAATAACGAGCTGTGAATGTCTGTGTGCCTCGGGAGGAGCCGTCAGTACCGCTCCAGTGTCGGAGAATCTATAGGATCAAGTAGGTTGGAAAAGACCTTTAAGTTCATCCAGTCCAACCGTTCCCAGCAGTGCCAAGGCCACCACTAACCCCTGGCACTGAGGGCTCAGCTACCTGGGCTGTGAGCACTTGCAGGGACGGTGACTCCAGCCCTGCCCTGGGCAGCCTGTTCCAATGCCTGAGCACCCTCTGGGCAAGGAATTGTTCCTCAGCTCCAGCTAAACCTGCCCTGGGGCAGCTTGAGGCCACCATTCATGAGCAAAGGACTTAAACATTATTCAGCACCAGTAACAAATGAATCCTGCTCCCGGGGGCTGAGCAGCTCTGCAGACCTGTGGCATTTGTGAAGTTTTGACTTATAAGAGTTTGTGGATACATGAATCAAAGAAGAAATTCCAGTGGAAAGCTGTGCACGCTGCTGAATCAGACTCAGAATGAACGTGTTGGGTTATTTCAGTGCTTGCTTACAGTAGGTGCTCCTTAGGAAAGGGAAATGCACTTGTAAAGATTTAAAGAAATGTTAATATTCTGAAACCTCTGCCCGAGCAGCGTTCCGAATGAGGCTCTAGTATCACTGCACATCCTTTGTAATGTAACTCAGTTCTTCAGCTCCCGTTCTGCTGGACGGTACCCAAGCCCAAGGCATCCTGCCTGGATGACTCCTTGCCCCCAGATGGCAAAGCTCTTGGCTGTGCCCTGCCTCTGATCCGTATGGAAGTCTGGACTGCACATTGAGATTCATCAAACCACTGAAGCTGATGCGATAACTGACAGGAGCAGCATTGAAATGATCATCATAGATGTTTTTCAGGTTGATTAGAGATGTGTTTTTATTGTGAAGAATTAAAAATTGGCTCATAACTACAGTAGCAGCTTCTACTTCCTGGTGTTCTTAGAGCACAGGTCTCTGTGCAGAACACTGGCTTTTATGTGCATTACAGTCTTAAAGGATAGTAGTGTGCTTGCACGTGTGAGTAGCTGTTGCTAGAGGGGGGTGTTACCACTTCTACTACAAGCAGTGTTCCACTGACTGCAGAGGGGAAATGCTTTGAGCATCTTCAGGGTCAGGTATATTCTCTATTTCGGATACGTGCAAGAAATGCCAGACTGAGACTGGATTCACTCACAACATGGTTTAACTTCAGCAGTTCTGCAGAATTGAACAATTCTTTTTCACTGTGTTTGCTTTTGGAGTTGTAGAGTAAGAAGGAAAAGAAGCTCCATGTCTTTATTATTACTGTTGTTGTTGTTCTCATTGTTATTTACCCATTTGCAGTTGTTTTCTGTCTCCAAGTCTCTGTCAGTGCCTGAAAGAAGTAGATGGAGTTGGCTGGCATGAGCCAGCCCTCTTGTGCATAATGACATAATTTCCCATTGCAGTCATCAGAGGAAGGCAAGCCAGCTCCTGCTCACTGTTGTGACAGCCAGACTTGGCTGTGAAGCTGCAGAAGAAAATGTCTGCATTTGGGATGTACTCTCTAGCTTTGGGCAGCGCTGAGATACGAAAAGGAGGTTTTCACTCATCCTGCTTTAAAAAAGTCCTTTGTAAAAGTACTCTCCCTGCTCTATAGTAGTTTACATGTGCCACAAACGACTCTTGGAGGTGCCTGTCCGACTCGGACAGAATGCTTTAAAAAGTCACTTGGGAACAAAATGGGATTCCCAGATTCTGTTCTGGGTTCTGTACGGCGCTGCAGCGCCTGTACGAGTCCTTCCCTCCATGGATACCCTCCTCTGTCACCTGTAAGACAGTTGGAGTAAATGCCAGGATGGAATGGTTTTGGTATGCGGAGGTACCCCTAAAACAAAGTGACCCTGATCCCAAGTGATACTATTGTTCCATCATACGCATTTCCAAACCCCAAATTCTGTTCCTTTGAGCCTGTTGTGCCAGACATTGCCAGAATATCCACATTGCCAGAACATTCCACATTGCCAGAACACCCATTTTGCAGGCAGGCTGCTGCTAGTTACGAGCTTCACTATTTTTTCCATTAGGAAAGGAATCATGTAGAATCTAACTACATGTCTGGAGTGGATTGTGCTGTGTATAGATAGAGTTTTAACAAGTTCCCACGGGTCATAATAACAATCACAACAAATTCAAATAGATTGTGGGTAGGATGAAGGAAAGTATTGGAAATCTAATGTTTTGAATGTTGTCAGTAGCAAAGTCTTGCTGAGGCTGCCCAGTGTGGCTTGAAAAGCCCATTATTCACTAAAGTGATAACAGGATCTGTGATTTAATTAATATTGGTGATTTTTTGATGTGTATGGACTCCATTCTCACCAGAGTAAAGATGTAGTGCTAAACAAAGCCTGGGGTCCCTGGGTCAGGGACTGTCACTATGGAGCTGATATCAGTTACAGAACAGACAGGAGCAGATTTCGTTTATCTGACACTGAGCATTGTGCCGGGCAGGGTGGCAGTGCTAATAATGAGAGATGGGGGAGCTCGGGACGGCAGTGCTGCTCAGCGTGTAATCCATCCGAGGGAGAAAAGGGAGAGAAGAAAACGAATCAGCGCACACCTGCAAGGTACAGGGGACTTAAAAGGAAGGGAGAGAGCAAGATCCCATCTTAGGCAAACACGAGATGCTCTGACCATGGGAGAGAAATGTTTTCATTGCAGGTTTGGGGTCGGTTTCCTGCTCTGCTTTTAGCTGTAGTTACTGGAGGGTGATTTGGTGATTCCTGCTCACCTAAATACTACCCCATGGCAAGCATTGAGGTCGGTGTTAGAGCAGACACAGGATTCCAGAACAACATCGTGGTGACATCTAAGTTTTGTCACGTTTTAGTCTGTAGGAAAGCAGAGGGGAAGGTGTCCAACCTTCAGTGCGTGTTTGTGTTGCCAGAATTCCTTATTTCTGTGTCCCAGCTGAGCTGCGCAGTGCTGAGCTCACCTGTGTGCCCGAGGCCGACTCTCAGCTTTGCTTTTATCTGACCACCACAGCCAGGATTTAGGATGCAGAGACAGCCTCATAGAATCATAGAATGGTTTGGGTTGAAGGGACCTTAAAGCTCCTCCAGCTCCAACCCCTGCCCCGGGCAGGGACACCTTCCACTAGAGCAGGCTGCTCCAAGCCCCTGTGTCCAACCTGGCCTTGAACACTGCCAGGGATGGGGCAGCCACAGCTTCCATGGGCCAGTTCAAACACCCATCGGAATTTGCTTTCATGGCTGATGATATTCCTTTGTCTACTGCATGCAAAGGATCATTTTGTTTTCCTGAAGGCCGTCCAACAGAGCATGTCCCCAGTGAATGATGGTGGTTAGTTAATAATTTAGCACCACGCTGCCTGCTGAATTTTCTGAATCAAAATATGATCAATGAGAGAACAGTTGGTTTATTGAGTTTTCTGTCAGGTTCCTTTCCTGAAGACACGGAAGAGAGTGCAAAGGATACCTGCTGTGCAGAGCCCATGGCTGAAAGTTCCACTGGGTCGATGCCAGTTTGCCAAAAATGATTACTCTCTCAGGGAATGTTCAAGACACTCTGATAACACCAACCCTTAAAGCTGAAGCTTGGGAAGTTCCAAGACTTTGGCCTGTGTTGGTGTTTCCTCAGCATCTTACGAGGTCTTACAAATAAATATAGAATCTTAGAATCCCAGCCTGGTTTGTGTTGGAAGGGACCTTAAAGATCCTCCAGTCCCAATCCCTGCCCCGGGCAGGGACACCTTCCACTGGAGCAGGTTGCTCCAAGCCCCCTTTAACCCCTGCCGGGGACCGGCAGCCACAGCTTCTCTGGGCACCCTGTGCCAGCGCCTCAGCACCCTCACAGGGAAGACCTTCTGCCCCAGAGCTCATCTAAATCTCCCCTCTGGCAGGTTCAAGCCATTCCCCTTGGCCTGTCCCTACATCCCTTGTCCAGAGCCCCTCTCCAGGTTTCTTGTAGGCACTTTGAGGTTCCAGAGCAGTTCTGCGTGTGAGCAGATAATGATGACACCATGCGAAGAGAAGGACAGTGATCAGCAGCCACTTCCAGAACACCAAGAAGCTGAAATACAAAGGGCTGAGCGAAGGGAACGTCGGGTCCCCGCTCTGGCCGCTGTGTTCAATGCATTGGACAACGCTGCCTCTAGAGTCCAGCACACAAAGGTGCATTGACTGCGCGCAGCTTCCGAACAATATGGGCTTTGTGGTGGCTCAGCTATCTGGAGGGGAACCTTCTGTAGCACCACCAGTGCGCTTTTCTGTTTCAAAACTGACTTTTCCTGGCATGTTGGGTATGGAAAATGTTTATCAGCTTTTGCTTTTGTTTGATATCATTCGAGAAAAGTCATGATGATGGTCCTGGTCAGTTTAATCCTTGCAGAATATGTCAGCCTGAGGTGTTTATGCTTTCTGCTCTGTGCATTTAGTCAGCCTCTTTTTTTTTTTCAGGACACTGAGGTTTTCTGGCAGCTCATGTTCCGACATGGTGTTACCCAGCAGGGGAGAAATAAAGAGAGGATGTTTAGGTTAATGTGGGTTTAATAAAAGATCTGGTTTTAAGTCTGGAAAAGGCATAGAGAAGAGTCTTTATCCCAGTGTTGATTGTAAGGGGTCTTTTAGTCTCCAGACTCAATAACGGGTTTGGGATATGAGAAAATAATGTGGAAGATCTAGTGAGTTTTCACGGTTTAGCTGTTGGGAACCAAATTGTCAGAGTTGTGAATTTTACAGCTCTTTCATCCCACAAGTTGGTCTTTCCTGGTTATGCCTTTAGATCACTTACAACAGAAAAAATGTAGCTGAGAACAAGATGCTCTTTTAAAAAGCAGAGAATAAAAGACAATTGGAAAGAAGAGAATGTTCGAGTTGTGTGTTTGAGCACTGGGACTTTTGACTGTGTGGGTTTCATTCTAAGCGGTAAATTAGTTTACCAAAGCCTGGTGTTTGTCTGGGGAGATGATAGGGTCTGGGGCTGACGCTGGCTGGACATGTCCGGGGTGTATGATGGGTGTATGACGTGAGTGCGATGCACTGAAACTGGATTTTCAGCTTTCAGTCTGTAGAATGGGAATTTCGGGTTTTAGCCACCTCCTGTAATTACTGCAGGACGACTGTTTCTAACAGCTCAAGGTGTAATCAAGTCACAGGAAAGATTATTGACACAGCTTTGTAGAGGAGGCATTAGGAAAAAACCACACAGAATGTTCTTGAAGCTGCACAGAGCATCCATGGCACACCAGGACATGCCTCGGCTTTCTGTCCTCCTTCTGGCCATGCCTTGAGCAGCAGGTCATCATTCCTTGTCATTGCTCTCAGCACAGGGGCTTGGCGCTCAGCAAGCCCAGAGAGTGAAGAACACAAGGTATGGTTCCCATCTGGGTTGGAGGGGATGTGCCCTCTTTTCTGGCGGTGCCATCCTCACCGCGAGCGTTATGTTATGTTCATGTCCATTTAAGTGCAGGAAGTTTCCTGTTCCATCTGGGTCTGTGGGGATTTTAGTTGAAATACCATGTAAGAGTCCCACTGAGTTACCTCAGAGCAGGCTTGACCTCTGGATCTTGTTTTAATGACAGCAGTAAAGCACGTGGA
Source organism: Nestor notabilis (assembly GCF_000696875.1). NCBI lineage: Eukaryota > Metazoa > Chordata > Aves > Psittaciformes > Psittacidae > Nestor > Nestor notabilis. The sequence continues at coordinate 27,827 of NW_009938077.1, read as the reverse complement.
AATAGGTGTGCTGGTGCCTCGATCCACCCATCCCTGCGCCTCACTCCCGGCGTGCTGAGTGCTTCTGGTGCATCCGGAGGGATGGACAGCTTCTGCCATGCAAGTGTGCCACTTCCCTAGCAAATACGGCTCTTAAAACCCATCTTTAGAAGTGTAAAACTAGGTAAAATAAGGTGTAAGATGTTCTGGCATCATTTTAATCTCTACTCCAGCTGCTTGGGAGCTGCCTTATTTTGGGTGTGCTGCTTTTTCTCCCAGTATCCAACTTGTGAGATGCAAAAGAAGGACTTGAGGTTTTTTTAGGAGGAAAGGCTGTTGTGATTTTCAGACATGGGAAGAGAATTCCACCATCCAGCCACCAGGAATAAGTCTGTATTCTTGCAAATGACAGATACTGGACCTTGCTCACGTAGTGGTGCTAATAGGAGCGCAAAGCAGCTGCCTTCTGGATGCAGCGTGATGCAAGTGTCCCAGTAGCTTTGGTCTGAAATTACAGTAATAATTCTTAAATTATAGCAGTCACAAGTTAATGTATTTCTGCTCAGTATTGTCAGTGGCAAAGCAAAGCCCATTAATTTCCCACTCAGTGTTTGTTTGAGAAATCATCCCCTGTCAGCTGCTGCTGGCGGCCTTGTCTCCTCGCCGCATTCCTCGCCGTGCTCTCTGTCTCCCAGCGAGGGTCCTATCCCTGCAGGAGATAAGATACAACCGGTATTCACCGGGAGGTGTCAACGGGCTGCTTTATGACACATGATGAGTGATAACGGCTGTGGAGAGGTGCTGATGTGGCCACATTAGTTAATGAGGTCATAGCTGAAGTTGCTGCCCCACTGATAACCTGCAAATCCAAATAATGCGAAGATACCAGGAGGGTGTTTGGAAGTCCTGTCCCCTTGTCTCTCACTGTCCATCACAGTCAGGCACCCAATAAAAATGAAAAGATGATGCTTCTGGAGGGTAGCGCTCATTCTTTCTGCAGCTCCTGTGGGAAAGAAGTGGGGGACAAGAAATTGCTGCACGGGCTCAGTGGCTGTTGTAGAGAGCCCTGTGTTCTTGTGCCTCAGAAGGGAATTGTTGTACGGGATTAATAGTTGGGAATGTGGCTGAGAAGGTTGGGCTTCACTTGGCTTTGTGTGTGGGTTGTGGAGAGCAGTAAGGTCCGTTTGGATGTACCGGGCTCAGGGAAATCCTTTTCGCTGCTAAACGCGTATCAAGAGAGTTACTATCCTCAGACAATGCTCTTTTTCAGTGACATTCTAAATATGCGAAGGGAACATTCCTCGTGTCTCCCAAAAAAAGTGTTGGGTTTCAATAACAGTATTTTTAGGAAGGAGCAGTGGGAGTCTCCCTGCAATTCCCCGTGGAGGTTGGGATGGACCGGGCACAGTGGTGGCTTGGCAGCTGTCAGAGCCCCATAGGAGGGCAGGGTATTGGTGCTATTCAAAAGCCATAGAATCCCAAGATCCCAGACTGGTTTGGATTGAATGGATGTTAAAGCTCCTCCAGCTCCAGCCCCTGCCCTGGGCAGGGACACCTTCCACTAGAGCAGGTTGCTCCAAGCCCCTGTGTCCAACCTGGCCTTGAACACTGCCAGGGATGGGGCAGCCACAGCTTCTCTGGGCACCCTGTGATCCCATAGATCTGCAAATCACTTACTAATGAACAATGCCTGGAACTTGGGAATCTGTTAAAATGTGCTGCTTTTCCCTTCCTTGCTCCTCATAAACAAGTCAAAACCTGGCAGCGTCTTGTGCTGGTGGTGAACTTTCTGTCCTGCCCTTCTTAGCGGCTCAGGACTAATTTATTTAATCATTGGAGCAAATGTTCAAAGTGCTCCGAGCCTCCTCTTTTGTTTCTAAGGTTCAGATGTATTTTTAGCGCTTGTTACTGAACTGGGTCTGTGCATTGGAGAAGAATTAATTATTGTTTTGGGTTTGTTGTTATTCAGACCTTCAGAAAAAAGGAGATTTACAGACCTTGGACACCTCGAGGGCTTTGTTAGGTGCTGTTTGTATGTTACTGGGGTGTAGTGCTGATCTGGGGTTCACTGTCAGCTCAGCACTGTGGAAAGGTGACAGCCCTGGCAAACAGGGGCCTCGGTTACCCCCTGTAGCAGAGGAGGCCCCAGCACCCTGCCTGAGGGCTGGGGTGTACAGACCAGCTCCGACGGTGGGAGGAGGAGGTGCTCTCTGTCAGGTGGAAAGATGCTTGGTTTGAGAACTAACCTTTCACCAAACACTATCAAAGTAACCAGAATCCCCCCCTTTTTCAATAAGCAGAAGTTAGAAATTCCATCAGGCTGGTTTTGCACATTGGCAGCCTCCAGCGGTCCTAAATAGAGTGTTTTCCGGTTGATCAACATGTTACTGATTTCTTTTATCAAATATTCATAGAATCACACAATCCCAGACTGGTTTGGGTTGAAGGGACCTTAAAGCTCATCCAGTCCCAACCCCTGCCACGGGCAGGGACATCTTCCACTGGAGCAGGTTGCTCCAAGCCCCTGTGTCCAACCTGGCCTTGAACACTGCCAGGGATGGGGCAGCCACAGCTTCTCTGGGCACCCTGGGCCAGCGCCTCAGCACCCTCACAGGGAAGAGCTTCTGCCTCAGAGCTCATCTCAATCTCCCCTCTGGCAGGTTCAAGCCATTCTCCTTGGCCTGTCCCTACAGGCCCTTCTCAAAAGGGCATATTTGAAACCTCTGAACACCAGATAAAGGGGTGAGAGGCTCCTCACCCATGGCGTGGAACACGTACCTCCCTCAAGGTGAGCTCTTGTGCTCCCCTCGGTGTCTCTGTAGTATCCTCTGTGCTCTTAGTCTAAGAGAGAAGCAGCAAACCCTATCCCCGGTGTTTTGCTGAGCACGTGGTCCCGAGTTCTTCAGACACGTGTCCCTGCTCTCATGGAGGATGCTGCGTATTTAAGTGCACAGAGTACGACAGGAGCCTCTCCTGGGAGATCATCCCCTGTTCTCCACCCCACATCATGGATTGTGGTGTAGGAAAGCTGCTGTTGAGGTGCGGGGTCAGGAGCCTACGCTTGAA
>NW_009938077.1:12514-24759 GCF_000696875.1 Nestor notabilis | reverse complement strand
ACCTCAGTTGGACCCATGTTTTGTAATGAGCTTTCCAGCCAGTCTGAGGTGTCTCTGACTGTGAACTAACAGCAAAGCATCAAACAGTCACAACCTGTGTTGCCTTTCTCTGGGTGGCTTATTTGCGCTGCTTTCTTGCCTAGAACTATTTTGATGCATCCCTGGCAGTGTTCAAGGCCAGGTTGGACACAGGGGCTTGGAGCAACCTGCTCTAGTGGACGGGGGAGCAACTTTCTCTAGTGGAAGGTGTTGCTGCCTGTGGCAGGGGTTGGAGTTGGATGAGCTTTAAGGTCCTTTCAGGCCAAACCAGCCTGGGATTTGTGGTTTTTCCCTACCAAGCATTAGAGTTACCTCTTCTGCTCTTGGTCTGTTTGTCTTTCTAAAGGTTTTGCTATTAGACCCCAATTCTCACCTTCAGCGCTTTGTCACTGTCTTGTACAGTCTCTGACCTTACCTGCTTCAGCTCTGGAAAGGGATTTCATGTGTGAATCACTTTTGGACAGGGCTCTTTAGGAAACCCTCACCTGGTTCCATTGCTGGTGTGAGCGCGAGTTGGGCCGAGCTCTCCTGCACCTCTGCTCTGTCACTCTATTCATTCTCTCCTCTTTTTGTGTCTCGCTCTTCCTCCCTCCATGGGCCCAGCCTCTGTGATTAAGTCTGCAGCTCTCCTGCTGTTTTTAATAGGCCTGTAGACCTGACCATCTGATGAGAACCAAACTGCACAGCGTGCTCCTGAATACTTTCACTGGAATCTCCTAATGCAGGGTATTAATCATTACTGTCAAACCATTCAGGCCCTAAATGTGTCCACCCAGTATAAAATTATACTAAACAGGAGGGGGAAAAGGACTTGGCCCGTATTAAATCCAGACATTAAGCAGTCCCCTGACTTCTCGGGCATGATGGCCGAGGGCACTGTCCAGTTTATCAAACAATGGTGTATTCAGTGCGGGCAGCTCATGATTGACGTCCATAAAAGCTTCAGAAAATAAGCATAGCGAGTTAAAGGAAATAGAGGAAGGTGTGGCTTCCTCTTGATTTACTAACAGAGATTCCCGGGAAACAGTTTGCTTGTGTGTGTGTTTCAGATGCATCCACCTTGGTGATCCTAATAAACACTTTGTGCGGTTGGTTCTTCTTCTGCTGCAATTAGAAAACAATAATTGCCAAAGCAGTTGCTGTCACACTGAGTTATTGTATATACAGAGCTCGGGGATTTCTTGCCTCGGTGTATCACTTGAATTTGATCCTGGGAAGTGCAGAGCACAGCGTGTGAGTAAAGCATGGGGTTACTTGACACGTCTCAAGGAAGGTAAGGCTGTTTCTCTGCTAGCGGTGAATTAGACATGCATGTTTTCAGCTCTGTTTGTTCTTGCTATTTCTGAGCTGCCAGCAAATGCAGCCCTAATATTAGAACATCTTTTTCCCCCTTTTTTTTCCTTTTCCAAAAGGCTGTTTCTAATTCCCTGCACTAAGAATGCCTTTATTCTTTGGAGTTGGTAATAAAAGTTAATCGAGTGTAAAATAAAAGTTACATAAGGTAAGTGGTAAAGTTTTATTCTTCCTGATGTTGCCTTTATTGATGACCCCGTTGGTGTTGCGGGCTGTGGCTCAGCACCAGCCCCACTGCACGCACGCAGCCAGGGCCGGCTCCGCACGGATGCAGGGTCATTATCTCGCACTCAGATGCTCAGGTGGGCCTGGCATGGCCATAGGGATTTATGGGGAGAGCTCTCCAGCCACCCATTGCAGTATGCTTAGGTGAGTGCAGGGATTTTTACTGGCAGTCGATTCCAGTAAGGCCACTGCTGCTTGTGTGCTGTGACCAACATCATGCCAGTGATGAGCCTGCCAGCTACTGTCCATACGGACCAGTGTGAGTTAACAGCTGCCGTTGGCAGTTGTTTCTCTCCCTTCCACACAGACCTTTCCCAGGCCAACTCCATAACTAACTAGCCTGCAGCATCCTGATCAAGAGGCCTTTTGCACAAGCCAAGAGGGAGGACTTGGTGGTAAGAGCACCCATCCTGCTGCAGCAGCGCACAAAAGGTTCCCCCTTCCTAGTGTAATGGTTTTACTCGCTCTTCACACAGTGTGTTTGTGTGGGCTTCACTAATCCTGCCCTTGTTTTACTCTGTGCCTACCAGAAGAATGTATAAACCCAGTAAAAGTACAACAAATCATCTGTACGGGTTGCTGCATCCAAGCTGAGATAGTTCCCTTCCTTTGATCAGTAGCTGTGTTAACTGGTTTGAGTGGCTGATATGATAATGTCATTAGTGGTTTATACATATAGTTCAGTAAACTACTGATTTAATGCTCTTCTTTCTTCAATTTAGTTGTGTCTTTGAGAAATATGGCTTAAAATGTCAGGGCATTTGGCACTCCTGAAAATCGTGCCAAGTTTTCTTTCTCTAATAGCTTTTGCATTTGTTCCTCTAAAAAGCTGATTGAAGCAATGATGATGAATAAATAAGGCAGCCGATACTGGAAAGAACAGTAATAATGCAGCATTTCCTACCTCGACTTGCATTTCATGTTTACCATGCTGTGAAACCCCCAAATCCTCCCAGAACTGTGGTGCAGAAGGTTTGTTGTCATTGATGTCCGCAAGAATGCTTAAACCTGCCAACTGTGTTATATGCTTGAAGTCTAGACGAGGATGTAGCAACCAGGCATATTTCAGCTGGATTTGGCTTTTAGAGTTAAGCAGAGATTCCAGAAGTCAGGGCAGAGGTCAGTGCTCAGAAAGAACTTCACGACTGTCCCTGAGATCTGCTTTGTTTATTCATCTGAGAGGGCCAGATGAATCAAGGAATTTAGGGTGGAAATACGAGTCTTCTTTCCTCCATCACCTCCAAGTGATGCTGGAGGGAGGAAGGAGCTGTTTGCTCTGTCACTATGGGATCAGTTGAGATCCTGGTGCTCAGAGGAAGAGCAGTGCTCCCCCCAGTGTGTGCTGCCACTACTGGCTGCTCTGTCAGGCTCCTCTCCCCAGTACCTTTTCCAGTGAGGGCTGTTTTCACCCATCAGTGCTGTTGCTCGTTCATTTGGTGTTGGTGTTCTCCCCTCCTCCGTGTCCTACATGGAGGCACCGGGTACCAATCCCAAGCACATGCACAGAGCCTTTCTGCTGCTCACTGTGCCACACATCTCTCCAACTCTGGAGCGCGTTCCTGCCCTCCAACACAACATCTGTGCTTTGCTTTTATCCTTTTCCAAGCCTCTCTGAAGGTTTGTCTTGTTATATTGGGCTGCTCTCAAGCACTTGGCAAAGGCTCTGCACGTGCCCAGGCTCCAACAGGGACTGGCCTGGCCCATGAGCTGTGCTGTGGGAGAAGAGGAGAGGTTTGGTTGTGACCAGGACCAGGTTTTCCCCCTCCATGGTTCAGATCAACTCTCACCCATTGAGGACAAGCTGTTCCTGCCCCGTCTCACCTTCTGAAAAGTGGTCATGAAACAATTACAACCAATATCATCAGCCTGTGCTTTCTCATAGCAAAGGTGAAGGGGAAAAGAAAACCCCTTTTGCTAAATGCAGCCTTTAGAAAGCAGAGTATTATTATCCTCTGAGATCAAAAGATCAATGGCTTAAACTAAACGTGTGCCAAGAGTGAACGTTTCCATCACACACACACGTGCACGCGTGGATGTGGAGTGAGATACATTTATAACTGCCTGTATCCAAAGGATTTACTTCATTTTACCTACTTAAAATACTCATTGTTGCTGGTTCCAGCTACATGTCTCTTTATCAGCATTTTATTGATCCTGTCTTGCTCTCTTAAGAGGGCAACTCCTGTGTTTTAAAGGCCATTTATTCCTGAGGTGTGTGTTCTGGTGCAGCGTGTTTCCATAACTGTGTTATTAGTTTTGTCCAGCCTACAGGAAAAAGTGATACTGGAGCTGGCATCCCAGTGTTAGGTCGTATTGAAACCAGCTGCAACAAATCTTTATTTGCAGTTACTTTGGGGTTCAGGTTTCAGCTTCTCCTCCACCTGTCATCAGTGTTTATCCTCATCAGCTTTCACAGCTTCTTTCATTCTTCTCAGGGCTTTTTGGCCATCCCACACTCACTTTGCCCGGCAGAATTCCCCTCTCCTTGATTTAGAAATGACACCGGATTCATGTGTCTGCAGTGTCTTGAAGGAGAATATTCCTTAATGTGATTTCCAAGAACAAGCAGCCCTGTTGCTGTTACTTGTGTGGCATAGGAAAAGAAAACCTTTGGGTGTTGCCTACAGGCAGAAGTGTGCTGCTGTTTTGATGTGGGTAAATAACTCTGCTCTGAGCAGGCATGTGAAGAGGACTAGAACGGGCTGTAAAGGTGGGTTCATCCACATCTATTTAGTTTGCTGGTTGAGGTTGTAGCCAGTTGGTTTTAATATTGTCTGACAAAAGGTAATGGCAAATCTTGTTAAGAGCAGTATCAATCAAGGATGCAGCGTGTTTTTCAGGGTGCTGTTAAAAACATCTTTACTTAGCATCACCTAGGATACATTATTATTATTAAAGGAATAGCCTGAGTACAAATGGTGTTTGCATTTTGAACCTCCTAGAAAGCTCTTTGCTTGCTAAGACCACTTTGGTTTGTATTCTCCATAGGGCAGAGAACAGGTCCCTTTAGGTGATCATCAGATATATACAGCTGATGTCCAACTTTGTTCATCTTAAAAGACTCATAGTCTTAAAATAACCCCCTCCTTGATCTTCCATGTTATTTGGTCTAAAATTCAGTCTTGGTTTTAAGGCATTTAAACTCATTTATTACTGTGTCAATGCCCATACTGATTGGGAAGTCCTGCCTTTTTATTGATGCTTTGGACTGAGTGTGAGTTTGGGTTAATTTGCAATAAGCTCATTTTATGCAAGGTTATTCATCTTACACAAGGTTGTATCTTGCTGGGTTTCCTATGAGGCACAGTTATCTCAGAGGTGTTGGCTTCCTGGAAAACACTGAAGACTGTTTACGAGCAAGCAGTGCCTCTGGGGCTTTGATTTCAGGGCCTTGCTTGAGCAAAGGGAGGCTGCTTGTCGCTTCCTTTGGTGTCTTCTGTACATGCTGCCTGCACCTTGTAGGCCAGTGTGGGCTTTGTCAGCGTGCCACAGCAGAGCACAGTGCGCCCACAAACCCATGACCTGCCTGGCATTACCAGCTTGAGACCTCTGTTGATGAGGAGCTGTTTTCAGACACGTAGTATTTATAAACGCTTATGGATTGGGCTCATACCCTGTGACAGAAAGCTTATGAAACCTTTCTTTTTCGATTTGATGGCTTCTGATCAACCTCCTTGGTCTCCCATTTTAACTTGTTGGTCATTTCTGCCTGTAGAAATGCCGTCAGATTGTTGTGGGGAGCAGGGATGGGCATGCCAAAGAAAACAGACCTTCTACTGTATTGGAAGAGTTGCGGTTTCAATAATTCTCTATAAAGTGTGTTTTCCACTGTGATATCTGCTGTTGTTGTTTCAAGTGGGGTCTGGGGAACAGTTAATACACACATGTTTTCTCTCAGACTTTCCAGAGCTGCCCAGAGAAGCAAAGCCAGGAACTAACATTCTTGTATCAAAGTATGGGACAATCTTGAACGAAATAGAATGCTCTTACCACCGCTGGGGCCTTTACTCAATAGTGCTGTAAACACACTGTGAATCAAGTGGTTGATTTGAGGGTCATTTAAGATTGTATTAAATGAGCAAACCCTTGGAAAGAAGGCAGAAGTTATTCTAGAGGAAATTGCTCTTCACATAGCTGATGGTCACAGACACTGAGGTTATGATGATACACACTTGTGTAAAGGATTTGTCAGGCTGAGAAGCTGCAGCCAAAGCAAGAGGACCACGCTTCAGCTCCTCATCAATCAGGTCTGCCCAGTCTCTGGAAGTAGTGTCCTCTTAGTGTCCTCTTTCTGGTCCTTTCTCCTTCATCTCCCACCATTGCAGTGCACAGAACACGAGTCCCGAGGTGAGACACAAGTGCCGCAGGATTTCATCCAACCTGTCGCAGGAGCAGTGTGTGTTCCACCTTGGGACATGTTTTATGTTCTCCTGCATTGTTGTGTTTGATTTTTTCATAATCTCGTGTGACACTTTCTGCCTGTTATCCCACAAAACAAGTTTCTAAGCACTCAGAATGTCCAAATTCAGCTGATGCTGTTCCCTTGTCTTTTTAAGAGATTGGCATAGCAGGACCTCATCCTCAGACCAAATAGAGACATGTTACTGTTGGATGTGCAGATTTTGATCACTTCATTAGCTTCAGCCCATAGTGCCCAGTACGTTTTTGTCTCCTGGGGGAAACGTGTCCAACTGACAAGACAAAGAAATTACACAAAGTGCTGTTTAAACTCTAAGTGAAACAATCTGTATTTAAATGGACTTCTCTGAAGCATTTTAAAGTCTGTCAAGTTCCCGACTAGTTTTGTTCATCCGTGCCTTTCCCAACATCAGCCAGAGGGAAGGGGAAAGTGGGATGTAATTCTCTAACCCACAACAGAGTCCTGCAGCATTGCTAGTGAAGGTGTCTGCTCCCCAGGCTGGACTGGCCAGCTGGTTTGTAGTCAGACCAGGTATAGAGAACCCTATTCTGGGGGTTTAAGCAGAGCTCTAGAGCTTCTTCTGTCACTTCTCCATCTGTGCTGACTTTCTTTTGGTTATATTTTTATATATATATATGTGTGTGTGTGTGTATGTGTATGTATATATTTATCCCTGGCAGTGTTCAAGGCCAGGTTGGACACAGGGGCTTTGAGCAACCTGCTCTAGTGGAAGGTGTCCCTGCCCGTGGCGGGGGGGGTTGTCACTGGATGAGTTTTAAGGTCCCTTCCAACCCAAACCAGTCTGTGATTCTATGATAAGTAAATACATATATATATATATATGTATATGAATAATTGCAGTTGTGTGTCTTGTGCGGTGTGTTTTCTTGTCCAGTGACTCTGTTTGGGGTAGGGGTAGCGAGGTGAGGAGCTGGCTGCAGCCGTAACGTGGACAGAAAACAAGCTCCATCTTTGTAACCCAGACGAGGGCATTATGGATGGTTTTAATCTCTTTGACCTTGCGGCAGGAGAAGGAGGGAAGTGAAGAAATTGTGACAAACACCAGCTCTTTAATGCCAGGTTTGTTACCGCTCGGAGTGCCCTAAGGGTTAATGTAACAGTTTTAAGTCCTTCAATCACACCCACCCCCAACTACAGAACACTTCCAAATAATCCCTTTATAATAGACCCTTTTCCACAGATTGTATCTAACCCCAGCATTAATGGGGCCCGTTGGTGTCAAGCGTTTCAACAAATACGGGCCAGGCGGCTGCTCGGGGAGCCCCTCTTTTAACCACAGACCTTAATGATCTTTTGCCCCTCTGCCTCGGCTCCCCTGCTGCAGGGACAAAATTAAACTACTGCGGATGGCAAAATAGTTATTTGCTGCCCAGGCAATTACATACTTCCAAACCTCTCCATCGCAGAGGCCAGATGGACTTTATAGAAACCAGACCCAGGCCGCAGTTTTAATTATCATAGTCCTGTCAGAAATGAGTGAAATTCTGAATGACCGCATGAAACGAACCAAAAGCCTTACACATGGATTTTTTCCTCCATAAAATTTTATGGCTTCTTAAAGAAACAGCATTCATATATTTTACGAGGCCTAATCATTCACTAATGCTGGTATTAATGCACCTGTGGCACTCGGCCCCATGGAAATTACAGCGCTGGGCTCGCCTATGGTCTTGTGCCTGTTATTACAAACCCCTTGTCAGGCCTGCAGCACGTGTTCCAGGGATAACCGGGTTCGTTTTGGTTAGCCAGCACTCCTTGGAATAAGGGACAGAGACTTGTGGGCCTTCATCTGCCAAAACTTCTGTTTCACTGGCTGGGGAAGACTTGGATAAATAAAATAACCTTCGTAGTACAGGTATTTGTAGCATGGATGCCAGGGCAGTATCCTTAGTTGAAGGGCCTGGCTGTGTTGTGTTCCTGTGTAACTCAGTGAGAGAAGGAATTCCCACTGGATGCTTTCTCCCCCATACAGCAGCAGGTGTAACAGCTTTGCATCATTCATCTGCTCAGCGCTCATCACAAAGCCTCCATTTCCAGTTCAGGTCATTCCCGTGGGCTGTTTGTGTTTATTCAGGCCGATCGTCTTATTTTAATGCAGCATTTTAATCAGACAGAGGCTGCAGAAGCCACCTCATCCCACTCTGACCAGCAGAGCATCTCCGGGGTGTTCGGGGTCTGTATTTGTCTAACCTGTGCTGTACAACCTCTGCAGCATCATTAGGTGATGGATTGTCCTGCGCATCGCTCTCTTGGCTCTTAGGCAATGTCCTAAGGTCTGAACTGAAGATTCCCATTCTATCCCATCACTCAGGCTCCTTAAGGCTGAATGACCCCAGTTCTCCCAGCTTCACTCATGGAGGTGTTTCTAGACCTTGACTCATTCAGTTGCTTCTCCCCAGTGGCTTTGCCTCCTTCTTGGAGCGTCCTGCCCCATCGGTGGCCATAGCAGCGCTGCGTAGGGTGGATGTGTGCTCCATCTCTGCTGTGGCTGTTGTGCCTTTGTCCACCCCAGGGGAATTTCACTCCTAACCAACAGGGAAAGTGTTTGATTGTACTGGGAGGGTGGTTGTGACAGATCCAACCCAGAGCACCATTTTGTGCTCCAGGCCAGCAGTGTCCGGAGCTGCTTCCCTGGCTGCCCAGCAGCCGTAACACACTTTGCTTTGCATCCTGTCTCTTCTTCCTCATCCCTGGCAGGCTCCGGGGCTGATGTGACCAGTATCACCAGCTGCAGGTCACATCTGGGGGAAGCAGCACCCTGATACGAACTCCACAGCTGCTCCCGCTGTACAACCAAGGATGAGCCGGTCAGACCGAGCTCACAGCAGACGGAAGGTGGCACCAAGGAATGCCTCTCCTCTGGTTGTTAAAGTCAAATCTGCTAATGAGGTCCACTTCAGCGACGTGCTGACAGCCACAGAACATACTGGGTGTGTTAGCTCCAGCGCTGCTGGAATGAAGTCAGCTTTCTCTCCCTATGCTTTCTCATTACTTCATGCATTTGGCAGCTGCTAACAGACTGGACAAGCTTAGCCAGAATAAGAACTGATGTAGAAACATGGAAAAGACTATTTAGCATTTCCAAGCGCTCTTCCTGGGGAGATGGCAGGAGGGGAGGAGGAGCTGCTCTGTGTAGGTATGTTCTGTCTGTGGTGCTATCAGATGAGAGCAGCTCTCGCGTCTGCACCGGGCACGGGCTCGGCTCCTTCCAGCCCCGGTGCGTGGTGCTCGAGGGACAAAGTGCGCTTGTACCGCGTAGATCAGCTCCAAAAGGGGCTAGTAGTAAACTGAGAATATTTGGATAAACTTGCTGGCCCTCAGGACTAGAAAAGGACTTTTGTTCCTGCGGAGAAAAAGACTGTTACATTTCCATAGGATGACTGGATCCAGTCCAGTAAAAACTGAACTTGAAGTATAAAAAACGATCAGGATTGTCAAACGAAGGATCTTTTGCTTGAGGTCAGGTATTTATTTTTGTTTATTAGAATGTGAGATCGACATCTATGGCCCCGCTTTGCTGTGAACCAACGTCTCTCTTAGGAATATTGTCCTGCAACAAAGGCAGCGTTGTGCCAGGGGAGGGCTCTGTGGTGCATCCCCTGCACCCGTCACCCCGCGCCTGGGCTGCCCCAGCTTGTTATTTTATAAGTCCCCAGTTTCAAGTGACAGGGACAAGAGGCCCCAGTGAAATGCCTCAATTCAGCCCAGTTTACCACAGCTGTCGAGCCTTAGAGCAAGGTGCTGGGTGCCAGCCTGGGGTGCGAAGCTCAGGTAGGTGATGGAGTAGTTTGTATGCACCCGAGTGCTGTTTCCCAAACATTCTTTCCATCCCCAAAGCATTTGATATGGTTATTTATAGGCAGACTCATCCTTCTTGCCTTCGGAAGCAGTCAGGACCCTGCTGTGGTCACCTCTCGCCCCAGCCCACCAGGAGCAGCTGGTGGAGCTTTGTCCTCTTTGCCTCATCTCCTGAAGGGAGCGCTGGCACAGGAGGGAACTGGATGCAGGGAAGTAGCAGTTTTGGACAGAGGAGGTTGATTTGTTAATCGGAGCAGAGAGAAAGAGCTGAAGCCATATGAAATCACCCCCAGAGGTGCAGCCAAAACGTTATTGAGTCCATGCGCCTGCTTCGGCCTTTCTCTTTTTTATGATATGCTCCAGTGTAAAACATAAAAGACACATTTGGTGCAAATGTTTTCCTAAGATTTATTTTTATCTAATCGCTTATGAAAGTTTTAGTGACTTTAAAGACCAGATTTGCACATCAGCCCTAACCCTTGTTTCTCTGCTTTAATCGAACCGGGTTTGTCCGTCAGGTTTTGTTCACACACTGACAACATCAATATAAATATGTCTCTGCCAGAGTAATTGATAAAAGCAGGCAGCTCAGGGGAGAAAACGCGTGTTGTATCATCATTGTAGGCTCTGCTATTGTATCATTCCTCCAAAAAGAAGTTAAGAGTTGCCCCAGTCAAAATGGTATGTGGCTTATGTGTGTGCAGCTTTAATTTGGTATAATTGAACTTATGTTCATCCTTAGAGAACTCCCGGAGCTGCCAGACACAGCCAGGAATCATTCCTACCACGGAAGTATGAGGCTATTCAGTTGGTTTCGAGGCTGTAGGATTAGGTCTCAATAAACTGTTTCAGCAGCATTTCAAGACTTGTACAGTTGCTTCAACTTTACCGTGTGGGTATTTGCAACGGGAATCCAGACAATATTGTTGGGTTTACTGCATATTCACTGACATGCTGAGGTGCTGCTAAAATGTGACATGGTGCTTTCTACTTGGTGTTAAATTAATACTTCATATTCTGGTTGAGAGGGATTTGTGGAGTCCTGTGTAGGATTTTTAACTTCAGAATAAGTGAAGAAGAAACCTGTCACAAAAGAAGTGTCTCCATCTGTTAATGAAGAATATTTTGAGAGATTTGGGTGTTTAGGGAGGGGTGCTCCCCCCCCCCCCCCCCCCCCCCCAATTTGGCTTCAAAACAGCTCATCTTAGAGAAGTCTTCTCCCGTTGGATCAAAATGCAAAGTGTTGGCTCCAGTTGTTGGGTGCTGTCACTGAGGCTTCAGGCTGGTGTCTGCAGCAGATAAGGCATTCTGCATGGAGGTTATCAGAATCCTTAACTCAAACCTGGCTGGCTCAGGCACTGCAAGATCTATGGTATGTCAGATCATGTATTGTTTTGAGACCTGCTGTCAGAGAACCAGATGTGCTGGAATTGCCTAAGTAAAATAACCTGAGCAGAGGCATGGGTGTACCTCGCATTCCGCACTTGGCTGTGGCTGCCTGTCCAAGCAGTTAACAACATCATTCCCTGAACCTTCTTTTGACCCAGAGATGGTATAAGATCCGAGCTGGAGATTTGGAAATGTTTCTCTCAGTATTCAAAGGGCAGATTTATCATCAGAATCAATTCCCTGGAAAATATCATTTCATAAGTAGGTGAATTGGCTTGGGGGAAAGTTCACGCGGGGCACTGGGGACTCTGCAGTTTACCCTTGTACTTCCTTCCAACTGCGCTTTCAGTCTGTGATGCCAGACAAGGCACTTGCTCAGTTTCAGCTGCAGAGGGGTCAGCTCACCAAGCTATAGGAGGAGATAACTGAGTTGGTCCTTCACTGGTCATGACTCTGAAAAGAGGAACAAGTTTTGGCTTGAAGAATTCTTTATGTTTAAATAAATGAACATGAGGTTTTAGTGCAGGAGCAGCTCAGCAGGGTGGGAGCCTCGGGTGCTTCCTTCGCCTCAGTTTTGCACCTTCTCTTGGTCATGTTTTCGGTAATGGGAGCTATAAAGAAATCACACTTCTCAGCTTTATGAGAGGTGAGCAGTACTTGTTAGTACATCAAGAGAAACCTCTTCGGGGTGGTGTGAGGTGGCTGCTTTGTTTTCAAAGCTCTTTAAACAGGGGGCTGCTGTTCCTGTTTATGATCAGCTGCGTTGTTCAGGAGGGAAACCCATAATATCCTTCCATTCTTTCTGTCAGTGCCAGCCCAGTTCACAAACTCATCTATTTCACACCTTCTAAAGAGCACGAGAATAGTCTGCAGAGCAGCTGCCTTGCTCATTTCTGATAAGAAAGGTCACAGGGACAGGGCTTCCTCGTGTGATTGTGGCACCTTTGGGGGGGTTTCCTGTGTAAGTGCACCCGGGGCGCAGCTGTGCTCATGGCGGGGG
>NW_009938077.1:12105-12504 GCF_000696875.1 Nestor notabilis | reverse complement strand
GGGGGGGGCACAGCCACGCTTTGCATTAGGGTTTATTTTGGGGGGTTTTCTTCTTGAAAATCTCTGTTTGGAAAGTGTAAGGTCATGGCTAAAGCTGCAGGTGCCACTGCTGCTGCACCCAGCTCTTGGGCAGCAACACACGAGCTGTTGGATCAAGTACAGAGGAGGCCCCGGAGCTGGTGCGAGGGCTGGAGCAGCTCTGCTCTGGAGCCAGGCTGAGAGAGCTGGGCTGGGGCAGCTGGAGAAGAGAAGGCTCCTGAAGGGGACACCTTAGAGCAGCTCCAGTGCCTAAAGGGGCTGCAGGAATCCTGGAGGGGGCTTTGGACAAGGGCTGTAGGGACAGGACAAGGGGAATGGCTCCAACCCGCCAGAGGGGGGGATGAGAGGAGGGCTTGGGGA
>NW_009938077.1:8813-12023 GCF_000696875.1 Nestor notabilis | reverse complement strand
GGGGCTTGGAGCAACCTGCTCCAGTGGAAGGTGTTCCTTAAGAATAACACTTCATGTCCTTTCCTGCTCTCAAGCCGTTTAACAGCTCGGTCTTGTTGCATTGCTTGTAAGTAATTTTCACTCCCTGACAGACAGTTTGATTTGTGGTACAATGATGGTTTCAAAACGTGACCCAACCACCAAAACCAAGTGGCAGGATAACTCCAGATACAGAGCTTTAGGAATAAGTATTTTCTCAGTTTTAGTGAGTCAGACACACAAGTTGTATCCATCAAATCTACCGGACTTAATTATCTGGACATAGTTACCTGCATGTCCCTGTTAGTTGAACTTGGGCCATATATCCCCAAATCTTTTAATTAAATGGAAACTACGTGCTATTTCTAGAACCTCATCTCTCTGCATTAATTCACCTTCCCCTGGGGCACCTGGATAATTGATGTTATAATTTGTTTCATATATTATTAATGATCAAGTATCACCTGAGAGCAAGGGGTTTGCAGGGAAGGGAGTGGGACTGTCGGTAGAGCCTGGATTCTTCCCAAGGAGGAGGCTTGCGAGAAGCCATAAGACGACATGATTTCACACGGGTCTTCTCGTGGTAGATGCTTGGCGGGCTGTGCTGTGGCTCTGGAAGGCTGGTGTTTGTAACTGATCTTAGCAGTGTGAATGGGCATTTGAAGTCTCTGCTACTTTTTTGGCCAGAGAGTGAAATGCGGCAAATGGTTTTGGCACTCGGTGCTTTCAGTAAATCACTCTGAAGAGGTCTGCATGTTAGTGGTGCTCCACAGCTCTGCTCCCAAACATTACTGACATAAAGTCGTAGTAATAAGAAATGATTTATGTCAAGCAGCAGTAACCTCCATCTTTAATGATCCAGAGGAACACCCAAAACACACCTGCAGAAGCTGATCAGGATCCATTTCTAAGGTTGGCTGTGCTTTTGTTACAGCAATAGCACCTCTTGAGGATGAGGAAGGGGAAGGAGCCAGTTTCTTTGGTTTCACCCTCACGGATGATGCGTGTCTTGCCACTTCCAATGTTCAGTGTCAAGCCCCTGTTCCTAGAAACAGTGATTAGAATAGGACCTCAGGTTCCTTCATTGCTGGGTGCAGGGGAACCCCACGGTCACTCAGTTACAGACAACAGAGACCAAGAAGGAAGCAAAAAGAATCCATTGGCATTTTTTGTCATTGCATGAACTTTAAGACAACCACGGGATTTTGGACCAAACTTTGCTCAGAGGATCTGCCCTGGAATCAGTACAGTATCTGAAACAACTGCGGTGCCTGCAGCAACCTGCTTTGTAGAGCAGGAGATACTTTCATGGAGATCACATTCACTGAGCTCTGTAAGTGATGTACTGTATAATACTGCTGCTGCTGGTTTCACCTCCGAGACTGTATTTATAGCCAGGTCTGATGTCCATTCAGCTGGACTGAATCTGCTGTGCTTTTAAGACACTGATGACACTGCAGTTCTGCAGACCTATCCTGGTGCAGAGCCAGCTGACACATAGGAAATGCTGGCTGGTTTGTGCTGGTACGTAAGAGGATCACAGTTAATAATGGGCAGACCTTCAAAAGGCTCAATTGGATTCAAATATGCTCAAGAAATTGAAGACGGGGAAGGAGGGTGTGTGAGCTATCCAGACTCCTCTGCTTTGGAAGTGGAACGGGGCATGTGGGGAGAGAACAGCCCTGGTTCATGTGATTTCTTGTGTGCTTTAGATGTGGTGGAAAAAAGAATGAGAAGGTTGTTTTTTCGTGCGAGATCTCTCAGTAACAGCTTTCCCTGCTGCTTGCTCATGTTTTGACTCCAGATCCTTCGTGAAACCAGATAATACAGTAGCACAACAGCAGCCTTGGAAACGCAACCGCCAGTGGAAAATTCCCACCCCAGACCTGGGGCTTGGGCGGGAGTGAAAGTTCAAAAGCATTTGTTCTTCTGAAAACCTGAGTCGATCTCTCTCCCATTGGTGCAGCAGCATCCCAGGGCCTGGCCATGGCACTGGCCCCACAGTAGTTGCTGCTGCCTCTTCATGGCATCACGCATCCCATTGACCCTGATGCAATCCAGCTGCATCACCTCATGTCTATGGCTCTCCCATCTTGGTTCTGGCAAGGCAGAAACATGTTTGCTTGACAGGAGGGGATCCATAACAATTTCTTGCCCTCTCCTCTGGGCTTTCCCAGTACTTGGGTACACTGGGCTTTTGTCACAGAGCTAAAATCTGGAAGTCTGCTTGCCCACAGGAGCACACGTGGATGGTGGGGATGCTCCAGCGCATGCGGATGGGCAGTCAGTTGCAGATGAATTGAGTTCTCTGATCCCTGAGAACTCAAACGTGGAGTCCCCTGTGCTGCTCGTGCGCACACATCCTGTGAGCATGCACAAGTGTTTTGAAGACAAGGGCTGGAGTAGAGTGCTCAGGGTGATGGAGTTAGAGCACAGGCAGAGGCTTTCAGGGAACAGCTCCTACCATCTGGCGTGTTGGGTTTGGGGAGCTGCTCTGGGCTGTGCTGGAGGACCCTGGGCTTGGACAAGAAATCACTGTATGCAACAAAAAGTAGTTCTCACTGAATACACTCCAGAGCTTTTCCTGTGGCCCTGAGCAGGGGGCAGCAACAAGTTGGGTTTGGCTCAGCTGCTCTTCCCATTGGTTTTAAGTGCTATGACCTGTTTTTGTCTGACGCGTTTCTCATTAACTCTTTGTCAAAGCACCAGGAAGCCTGCTTAATTGCAGGCAGAGTGCTGAATTTATGAGTTCATCTAGGCTTCATGTCTACACATTGGCAGAGGTGTTTCTCTGGATGAAGTCTTTTTCTCTTCATTTTGTGGCAAGAATGGACTTTCTGTTTCAGTTCCTTCTGAAAGTCATAAATTGCAGCGGTCCCTCCCTTCCTTTTATTTAAAAGAAACACAACAAAACTTCATGGCAACAGTTTATTGCTCTAAATCAGCTTGTGGGTCATTAAAGCAAAAAAGGGGGGGGGCGAAGGGAAAAATCTCCCTCTAACTCCTGCCAAATAAAATGCGAACATCAGCCAAACTGTCAGAGGCAGATCCTGCAACTATGGGATGAGAAGGTTTATTACACTTTCGGCTTCTGGGGAGGGATGTTATAGCAACAGGACACTGGGTCACTGATGGCAAACTCATGGTTGCTCCGTTTCTTCATGCACACTAGGAATCCATTAAGCTAACTGA
>NW_009938077.1:0-8782 GCF_000696875.1 Nestor notabilis | reverse complement strand
CTGACGAGAGATCCCTGTGCATTCCAGTCCTACGGCACACCTCTGCGGAGGCCAAATGTTGGACGCTGCCCATTAAAACGTGAAAGAAACAACCCAACAGAGAGCCCACAAATTAGAGGAGCAGGAAACCTCAAATGATGTGCAAAAAAAATTGTAAACGGGCAAGAGAATTTTTCCATAACTTTTGCTTCATAACTCAGCATTTCTGATGTTAATAAATCATGGAACAGAGCCTTTGCGGGATCAATGAGCCTTTTGGATGCTGAGCCTGCCTGCTGTTGAGCAGACAGCAGATGAAGCTGCAAAGTGAGCCCTGGAACATGACAGCGATTTCCTTTTGGCTGGGTAGAGATGAGTCTGAGCCGCAGCCACAGGCAGCATTCAGGGCTTGGATCCAAGACGTGTGTCTGCTGTGGCCAGTTCAAACCCCCGTAACCCAAACGAGCATGAAGGTGTGTTTGTTTTAACCAGGTAGAGCAAAGAGGAGGAGGAGGATGGGGACCGTGGAGTAGGGAAAAGATGCATTATGTGGAGAGAGAGCAGTGCCTCGGCAAGGCAAGGTCATGGCACTGGAACTGGCAGGGAAGAGGAGCGGAGAGTATTTGGATGAACTGTTGGATTTGAAGACAAAAGTGATGGGAGGTGCCTTGGGGTAATAAATAGAAGTATATCCTGGAGTCACCGTCTGCAGCACAGGGAAAAAGAGATGAACTTTGGGTTTTGGCCTGTTCAATGGAAAAAAAAAAAAAGCACAGAAATCCGTGCTGGCGCGGGTGGGATAAAATGGAAGGCGACCAGAGGGAGATGAGGTGAAGGAAGTGCTCCCACAATAATTAACTTCATGGGAATGCCCACAGGCTGCAAGCCGGATGAAAGCTTGCTTTTCCAGCCCATCTGCAAGTGCACGTCTGCCCAGACCAAGTGTAGTTTAACTTGGGGAAGAGGAAGGGAGGCAAAACGTGTCTTGCACCAAGTCATTGGTCATCTTCAGAGTATCACTTATCTCTCAGTGCTGGTCATGCTGCTTCTTAAAAACATTAAAAAGTGGTTTATTTGCATCCCAAAAGCGAGCCTTCAGGCAGAAAATCTTTTCTGCTACTGACCATGACTTGTAAACAGTTTGTTTGAAGAATTTCAGCAGAGGAAATTTCTGATTTCTTTCTGGTCTGAACTGGAAGAAGATGTGGTGAAAGGTTTCGGTTTGTTTTTCTGGAGTGTTTTACGGTGGGAGAAGAGGGACTTTGGCTGTTCCTCTGCGTGTGCAGGTCTGACGGAGGCAGCAGTACTTACTGCAGGTGGTAATCAGGGATTATTGCTGGATTTCTCAGTGTTTTCTAAACTGTGGCATAACTTCCATACAGAACCTCAGAGAGGAGCGCGAGGGTGTGAACTTGGTGTGAGCTGGAGGTGTCATCCGCAGGGCGCTGGGCTCGCTCAGGAGGCCCCAGCTCTGCCACTGGTCCTGCAGCACGTCGGATGCTCAGCACTGCACAGACTGTACCTCACCCCGTCCCGTTTGACACTCTGTTAGACAAATACTGAAGCACCCCAGTGAGTTAACATTTCAGGTGTTTGCCAGCCTTGACGTTACCACCTCTATGTCCTTCTTCAGCTGCAGTGGAAAGGCACGTACTATGCGTTTGCAAATCCTAATGTTTTAATGGAGTAATAGTCATTTAAACGCAGGATTCGTAAGACGCAGCCTGTGTTCTTGTGGGTAATGTCTTGCTGTTATTTTTGTACTAGTGATAAATTGCAAGTATCCACTGTATTTCTTCCTGGGGGAACAGTTGGACTTGATGATCTTAAAGGTCTTTTCCAACCTCGTTGCTTCTGTGATTCTATGAATACCTAACTGCCAGGAACTGAACAACTAGTAGTTCAACCTGTACTTACCTTTGTTTGCTTCTGGGCCGTGGGCACACAGAAAAAAGTGCTATTATTAATCAGGCAGATAATGTTCCTTGGAAATTAGGAAGCTAAATAAACCTACACTTAGAAGGGTTTACAACAAGTAAAAGCCTAGAGCAGCCATTCTGAACAGCTTTGCTAATATTCTGTCCACATCATTCCTTTCTAATGTGATTGGTCTTTACTCATTCCTGATGAATGTTGCTTCCTCGGAACTAATGAGTGAGTGAAACTGCCACACACGGTCAGAGTGAAGGTCAGAAGCAGGTCTTTGGTGTGTGTAAAAGGCAGCAAATGCAGAGTTGGGGATGAGTTTCTGCTTCTGGTGCAGAGGAATCCCAGCTCTCTGCTCTTTAGTGCAGGAGGGGTGGGAATGCAAAGGAAGGGATGTCACTGAAGGAACACACCTACAAGGCTGAGAACTTGATGCTGTATGTCTTGACTCCCTCTTCAGCAGCTTAATTACAGCTTCCAGCCCATTGCAGCTGCAAAGGGAAAATGTGTTAGCAAAAATATGTGTTAGCAAAAATCCTAGGAAATTCCCTAGTTAAAAATAATGCCTTTTACTAAAACATGGAATGGGGTAGGAGAACACGCATAATTGCTTCACCGTCTCCAGCCAGAAAGTGATAACTTGCTGCTGTTTAACAGCTGTATTGCTGGTGATGCTCAGCCCACTCTCTTCTCTCTCCATAACATATATTATGTTTTCCAGCTGTTCCAGTTTCCTTATTGATAAGGAACAGTACTACATGAAGCACCACCCAAGGATGCTGCTGGGCCTTGGTTCCTGATGCCTTGTTCTATTTATGGGAGTGCATGTGAAAAACAGGGGCCTAGGTTCTCAGGGTTTCATACAAGCTCTCTCTTTCTCATTTTGACCTGTCAGGTTTCACACCCCTGCTCAGGTTTTACAGCTCCACGCAGATAAAACCACAGATTTTCAGGTGATTTCTAGCTGGGACAGGACCTCTTTCTGACGTGTGGAGCCTGGTGCAGGGCCTTGCAAAGTACTGGGTGAATTTGAGCTGAATTCTCTGTTTTCCCTGAGCTATCTGAGTGTCTTCAACCAAACCATTTTAGACTGTGACAGTGTCTGTAAGATACAGCTGTGAAATGAAAGGGACTGTTTGTGTAGTCCTGGGGTTTGCTGTGTTGTATTCCCAAGGTGACTTAGTTTCACTCATTGCTGCTGTTTAAGTCTCCAGAACTGGGAGGTTACTGGGCTGCTGCTTATTCAGACCATTAAAACTAGATGCTGCATGCCCAAACTGCTGAGCAAGAGCTGGACACTGATAGTTCATCTTGGGTTTGGTTCCCAAATGGTTCTGTGGGAGCTGTTTCAAAGTCTTATCTGACAGCATCACTCTGATTTCTCAGCCTGACCTTAGCCTGGATTTGGTGCTGTCGTCGCTATTTGTCCTTTTCCTTTGTTCCTCCCTTTTCTTTTTTCCCTGTCTTGAAATAGATGGGAAAGTATTATCACATCCCATGAGATTCTGAGAGAATTAATTGCCAGTAAAAGCATGTTAAGAGCTTTTGAGGACTGAAGTAATTTGCAGTGACACAGAGTCTGGTAGGGGTAGAAAGAAGCCTAAGTCTAAGGAAAGAAGGAGTTTCTGTAATGAGGAGGCCTGGGGTTGAGCAGGGTACAGGCTGGCCATGCTCAGAGCTCCAAGGGCTTTTCCTTGCTTTGGGGCTGTCCTGGGTAATTCTGATCATGTGCTTGTTTGAGTTTGAAATGGATCATCACCACCGTTGGCATGGAATGCTGAGCATCCTTTTGGTTTCTGTCATTGGACTTCCCTGACGGCCTTAAGAAAGGAAAAGCACTAAGTCTTTTCCTGGTAGAACAGCAGTTTTCTTTAGACCACAACTCTTTAGTGAGCCCTTTATTTTTCCACACCTGGACTTTTAAGTAATGGAGGGGGTTTGTTTGGAAGGACTCCTCTTTTCCACAGTATTTTCTCTCACCTTCAGCCGCACAGAACCCGTGTGTCTCACTGAACTTCCTATCAACTAAAGCAGTGTTTGTTTCAGCATTTTTAATATGTCATTTCACAGCACTGTGGCAAGTGACCTCGTTTGAAAGTTTACTAAAAAGGAATGTAATGCTTTATTTCTAATGAAAAACAATCCTGAATGAAAGGATAAAAGAGAAAATGGGAAGATGGAGCAGTTTACTTGCTGTTAAAGTCAGTGTGGTTTGGGCAAGTTACCTACTTTGATGTCTGGTGTGGGTACTAGACCAGTGTGTTTGAAACAACTATAATCCTGAGCCTGTTACTCATGGACAATTCTGATGTATTTCCTTGGAGGTTCTGCTAACCAGGCACTTCAGATTATGGCTAAAGAGCTGATTTGGGTCTTGTCATATGTCTCTTTATTATTGATATTTACCGTCCAGCTTTCTCCTTTCCATTTCTTGTCTGGAAACCTACATTGCCAATAATTCTCCTTTCATTCTTCTTTCTGTAGCTGTCACTTGGTGTCAGGTGACCCATGTATTTGTTCTCCTCTTCCTCTGCAGATTGCCGATGACCTGGGCAATGAGAAGTTCTGTGTTGATGCTAGCCCGAGTGGAGCTGGGAACTGGCTGAAGTACATCCGCGGGGCCTGCTCCTGCGAGGAGCAGAATCTGGCCGTGTGTCACCTCAACGACCAGGTATGATGAGTTAACCATGATTGTTCTGGAATCTCCTATTCATCCCACGTTTCCTCTCACACCACTGCTGCACAAAACCGAGTCTCACCACTTTCTCTCCTGGAAAGACTCTGGTATTAGTTGGTGTTTCCTTCTTTTATTGAAATTGAGAATAATACTTCTGGATCGTGAAGCTTCAAAGGATAAAGGCGGCGGTGAGAGTCTTTGGTTGTAATGAAAACTAAGAGAGTGAGATGCACATGTAAATAGAAATATGTCAAACATTCCCTAAGCCTGGATGTCCGAGAGCTGATACGTGCTTTCATCACACTCAGTGGATTCATAATTCACCATAGCCGCGGTGTCTTTTGGATACAAGCCCTTGTATCCAAACTCTGGGACACTCCAAATAAAATGTCTGGATTGCAAAACTGAGTTCTTCATCCTGGTTCTGAGAAACACTGGACCAGTAAATACTACAGGGAAACTGGCGGGTGTTTTCAGAGACACTGTAGTTAGACCTAGTTGGAGGGTACAAAATGTTTTACACTTCTTTTTATTTAGCTGATAACAATCAAGTTCTATACTAATAAAAAGGGATTGGGGGTGCTACAGATCATCCTCCTGCAGATACCTCTGAGTGTGAGCAGTTTGTTCTTCACTGCAGTCCAGGGCATTGAGCTGGGTCCTTCACAGACGTGTGTTTCTGGTCAGGGCTGGTTTGTGCTTTAGAAAGGAATCCCCTCATTTTCCCTGTGGGATACATTTAGAAAACTGAATTTGCATCGACTTCAAACTAACTTTCTTGTGCACAAAGCACCAGGTGCAGTTTGTGCAAGGGGAGATTCTGCAGGGTGCTGGTGTGCTGAGCATCCTGGAGATGCTCGAGGGAGCTCTCAGAAGGTTTTGGCTTGATTTCGTTTCACTTTGCTTGCAGGGTACATTTTTTCGTTCCATAACAGGGACTAAAAAACCAGGGGGAGGCTTCCCCCTTCCTGGTGGGTAGGCACACAGAGATGCAGGGGTTGTCTGTAAGTATCTAAAGAACAGCTTTTGCAGTAAAAGATTACCCACTAAATAAGCAGCGTTAAGGTAAGAGCCAGGAGAAGCTTTTAATCAAAACCATTTGCTTCTCATGAAAAAAATAAACATTATTACATGGGGAGATGGTGCTTTGTGCCTCCCCCCTCCCCACACCATGTTCTGTTCTTCTTTACACTCCTGTAACTTGGGAACATTCCCAGGAATGTACAGGGAATTTCCCTGGATTTTTAGTGAAGTTGTTGACAGCAGAATCTGGACCTATGAATGGGTTTGATTTTTTTGTTCCAATTTACAGATTAAACCACTGCTATTTAGAGAGAGATGAGCTGAGACATTTCATTAGCTATTTTCCAGTTGTGAAATCAATTTTCAAATGTAATGAAAGCCACTGTTCTTTATATCTATTCTTACTTAATAGGTATTTGAAAAGAGCAAAAGATCCTTGATTGACTGAGATAATTGTGTTTCTAAAGGAGGACTGGGAAAGAATGGTAGGAGAATGCTGGGGTTTGCTTGCTGCAGCTGGAAAATGATTCATGACTTTGGTTGTATTTTCTCATGTTGCTGTTGCTGCCTTCACGGGGCAAATGCTGCAGCAGTTTAGTTGTTCTTACTCAGGAGGCTGTAATATTAAACAGGGTCTATGTAATAAATACAGTACCATTGAGGTTCAGGAGGATTGCAGCTGCTTTTGTGTGTCATACAGTGGATAAAAGAAGGGCTAACAGGGGCTGCAGTGATGGGAAAATCAGGCTGCTGTTTAATAAGCCAAGCTTGTATCTGTGTGTGTAATAAAGGTAGTTTAGAAGTATTTTATACTTATAAGTACATAAATATTGGTGACTGTTCAGGATTCCTACGTATGCAATATAACGCCTTAAGAAGAGGAAATCAAAAGCAATGTGGCTTAGTTGAAACAAAGGGAAGGCGATTCCAAAGGAGGAGAAAATCAGCTGAACAAAAGCAAAACATGCAGCCCCATCCCAGGGCCACGCGAGGCCAAACTTGTCCCTGTTCCCTCCTCCCTCGCCCGGCCGGCAGCTGCAGTGGGCACAGGTCTGTGTGTGTCAGTGCCGGGGTGCTGCTGGCGTTCACTGTTCGCAGGATGGGAACGTGAAGTAACTGCTGTTGAGCTCGTTGGGGTTGTCTGTCCGTCCGTCCGTCCCTCCTGCTGCACTTGGTGGGTCTGTGTTTTGATCTCTCAACACACGCTGCTGTTGTTTGCTCCATTCTCTAATGCTCTTTATTCCTGCAAGTACAAACATAGTGCCGCGGGGAAGCAAAGATAAATAGTAGACGTATCTCACGCGGCAGGTAAACAGAGCTGGTTCTGATGAAGGATACCTAAATAATGAGGTAATGCCGGGCTCTTGCTCCACGTGTTTCATCTCCATCTCTTGCCCTGAGCCTGCAGACAGTCGCACAGCCCCCAGATTCTGCTCAGAGATGTGCGGCTTCGGTTTGGCTGTGAGAGCAGCCTCGGCGTGGGGCTGCGAGCCGCGGCTGTGCGCTAGCCCTGCTTGCTGTAATTGCACCCACTGCTTGCTGAGAGCTGCAAACTGTTGCGGCCACAGCCAGGTTGTTGTTGCACCAGTTTACATCCACAGACACAGCACAGATCCCTGTATCGAGCCCAGACTGGGAAAGGATTCCTCTGGGTATTTTTACTTTCCTTTTTCCCTTCTTTCTGAGCATGCTGTGCCCAGAATAACTTGATAAAAATCAAGCAATGTGCTATTTCCAATCGCCTGTGAGGGCACTGCCCAAACCCTAGTTGGATTTTGAACTATTTTGTGTTAAATAAACCCGACTAGTATTAGTAGAGATGCCCCTTTTGTTGTGAGAAATAAGACATGATAATGTGTGTTGGTTTTGTATGAACATCAGTGATTTATGCATGTAAATGTTCTGATGTAGGAGGAAATCTGATGTTTTTTGGCGCACAACAAATAACAAAAGGCAAAGGAAACCCGGCAGCAGTTGTAATGAATTCAGTAGCATGATGGCAAGATGAAGTTAATTATTATAATGAAATGTTTGATGAAATTAATGTGACTCCAGCAGAATCCAGCTTTTCCCTAATGATTAACGAGGCTTGCTCCGTGTTTCTGGAAGGGCTGTAACAGACACGGGCTCCTGCACAAGGAGGTACTTTGTTCTGGGAGGCGAAGGGGCTCGGCGTGGCTCATGGTTACAATCCTGGAGGATTTTTTCCAGTGTAAAAGTTGAGAATGGATCTGGGAGCTGGGTGAACCTTTCAGACCACGGCTGGGCTCTGCTGGTCTGATTTGGGGTCACCAGCTGAACAAGAAATGTCTGTTAGTGGCTATTTTGAGCTCTTTTCCTCCTTGCTAGCTGCGAGTGATGGCACAGGGCGAGTTGTTTTTCGGAGTCAAGCCCTAAGCTCTGTGCTTGTTCCTAGTCTGCCTTTTGGTTTTGGTTTTGTTTTTCCAGGCAGGTTTGCCATTAAACTCAGTGTGATTTGGTCCTGGGAAAAGCTTTTCTTGTTGAATGAGTGGGCAGGACAGAGAGTTGAAGCGCAAATGAAAAGAATAATGGGAAAAGGGAGACTTTTACAGCACTTGTGTAGTTTGCAGCGAACTGATGGATCTGATCTGTGCCTCACGGAGAAGTGTGGTCTCAGAGGTCTGTTCACCTCCTCACATCTGTGCTCGAGCATGGATCTGCCTGTCAGTTCTGCATGGGGCTGCTCAGCCGAGGATCTCAGTGTGCTGTACAGCGAGAAATCCTTCCGTGCTCGGCTCCTTCAGCTGCCCCAGCCCGCATTCCTGAGCTGTGCGTCTCCTAGATGGCATGCGGGATGCGGACAGGGAGGATTGGTTACAACCCGGGGGAAAACAGTGCTGACAATTCTGCCCAGGGTTGCGGCGAGGGCAGGGATGGGGCTTGGGGCATCCTGCACATCACAAGACGTTACAATTCACTTCTCACGCATTTGGCCTCTGCTGCGCTTCCAAACTCTCCATCAGGGATTTCCTGGCCTCTCCTGGGGGTCGGTTTGTGCAGCGGGACTCGTGTGTCAATGACTGTGCAGGTGAAGTCGCGGGCAGCGGAGGACGGAACCGGAGGCACCGGGAGAACCCGTGCGGAGCTCGCCTCACCGACGCACTGTGCTTGAGAGTAGGGTTTAGTGATGACTGTCGCGATATCGGCCCCGTCGGC
>NW_009938076.1:612-821 GCF_000696875.1 Nestor notabilis | reverse complement strand
TCGTGTCGCAGAAAACCCACCCATTCAAGCCAGATGCCACCTACCACACCATGAGCAGCGTGTCGTGCACTCCCACCTCGTCCTCCGTCCACCTGCACCACCCGTCCGTGCTGACCACACACCATCCCCACCACCACCAGCCCTCCCAGGGCCTGGATGGAGAGCTCCTGGACCACCTCAACACTGCCCTCCCGCTTGGAGGGGTGCCG
>NW_009938076.1:0-203 GCF_000696875.1 Nestor notabilis | reverse complement strand
AGGCGCAAGCGCACGTCCATCGCTGCCCCGGAGAAGCGCTCGCTGGAGGCTTATTTTGCCGTTCAGCCGCGGCCCTCCTCGGAGAAAATCGCTGCCATCGCCGAGAAGTTAGACTTGAAGAAGAACGTGGTGCGGGTCTGGTTTTGCAATCAGAGACAGAAGCAGAAAAGGATGAAATTTTCTGCTACCTACTGAAGAAGGGG
>NW_009938075.1:3517-20904 GCF_000696875.1 Nestor notabilis | reverse complement strand
ACTGCTGTAGCTGAACCCAGGACAAGAGGTCAAAGTATTAATAAGGAATGCTAAACTGACTTTCTTCCTTGGCCATCAATATTTCATGTTTGGATCATGGTTCTAGCTTTTTGGGTTTTATTGCATGTATGTTCACTATTTTTTTTAGGACCAAATAAGACTTTTTTTTCCTGTCCCACCCATCCCTTTTAACAAAAGATACCCGTAAACAGCTTCTGTGCCAAAAAACTACTTAATTTAATGTGCTGGAAAATAAAAAAGTATTAGCTGTACTGCTAAGTGAAAGCATACCTTTTTTTTCTTTTTTGAAGCCTTAGATATATATTCTTAAAGCACTCTCATTAGCATTCTATAGCTGTACATGCAATCGGAAGTCTTGCGTAGAATAGGGCTATAATAATAATTTCTGATAAATACAAGGTACATATGCTTCAATCTTCTATTTAAAAGAGAAGACAGTAGAGCATTTGTGTTTTATACCAGGCGCTGCCTAGTAGAAAACTTGAGAGCCACATCAAGCACTTTGTTTTCTCAGAGTAAGCACCTGCTGGATTATGAGATTATATGTAATACCCTGGCAATTTGCCAGCACTTTTATTTATATAGATTTGCACACTGTGCCTTCTAGCAAATCTCTAAGCACACTTGAAATCAATGGCCTAAACCCAAAAGGACTAAGTCAGCCCTGATCAGATTTTGAAACATCTGCAGCCTTAAAATTGACAGCTGCTAGGTTTAACACAGCTGCCTATGGAAAATGTTTTTTTCATAAGACCAAAGCAGTGTTTCTTCTTTGTGAACGCCAAGGTCCTTAAAACTGATATCTTTGCTGATTTACATCTCGGATGCATTGTACACAGCCTTCTTAGATAACTGCTCCCTGGTTTTCTGCATTCTGCCTGAAACTTCTTCATTAAATAGCAAATGAACAGCCAGCATTCAATTTACATCACAGCATCTGGTCACAACAATATATGTGCTTAACCTTGCACATGCACTTTTAAAGTTGCAAACATCTACACACACAAATCAAGAGCCTGCCCTAGAAATGGGTTTCATGAATTTACAAGATTTAATGTCTGGATATGTCCAATTATGAAAATTTTTGTGATGTTTTCTTAGCTTTTTCAAGAGTATATACATAAAACATAAATTCATATTTCATTCAAAAGTCAACACTAGGAACAGAAAACAAACTCTTTCAAATGCACTTCTTTTGACACATAATGCTAAAATTGTAAAAGAAATCTGCAACTGTTAGCATTTGTAATGGCAAATGAGTTTTCTTGCATATAGGCTATTTAAATATGCACAGAAGTGTTTACATGGATGTGAGTGTATATATTTCAAAATGAAAAAAGTAATAACGTGTACAAATATATATATAGTTTCTGCATACGCTATTTTTTAAGAAAAAAATCCTGTTTTATGATATTTACCCAAAGAAGCTTATGTAGCTACTGGAGCTTATTCTCACACAGATATCTGTGTGTGTGTGTGTAGGTGTGCACATTTATTTGTAAGACTTCTTACATACTCAAAGAGAAAAAGAAAAGTCTGAAACTCCCACTTTTTTTTCCATTTCAGATCCCTCAGTTTCTATCTTTAATAGAACAACACTGATTACTGACTGTAGAATATTGTTGCAGCAAGAAAAGGATTTTTTCCCCATATTAGATGTACTTTCTTTTTTGTTGACTGTTTTTCTAGATATATTAATACAGAACTATGCTTGTATTAAGAGAAATGAATTCTGTGTCTTCCTTAGCTGAGACATTGCAGGGCATGGAAGAGCCAAAGATGTGAAACAGTGTGCAGATTTGTTTCAGAAGTCAAACACCCAATTTCTGTTTATTCTTTGATCCAAGAATTTAGCTTGTATATTATATATTTAACTTTTCTAAAACCTAAGCTATTTGAACACTATTCTTGGTGAACAGGTATGCAAATACAAGCAGGAGTTAGGGATGTTACAGGTATTTCTTCTTGAGGAGTAGGAAAGTGCAAACTTTCACCCAGTTCAACCACATAAAATTGAATGAAGATAAATGGAAAACTCGAGGCGTGATGAATAGAGCCAAAACAAGAGAAGAGACACTGTGTGCACATAGGGTGCCAATTGAACAATTCTCTACAAGATAGGTGAACTGCATGTGTTCAAAAGGGCATACCTCTTAAGGGAACTTTTGTTACCGCTCTTTTCTACAGTTGACATAGATGGATCATTTCCTGATGCCACTGAAAGAAGGATTTAAATATTAACTGGGGTTCATAAGCCTCTATGAAACTTTTATAAAACATTACTTCATAGCACTAGGCAAAATGCCATCAGTGGAATATTTTTTAAGACAGGCAGACTGAAAAAAACAAGAGATGGTTTTCATTTTTCCTGTTAATTAGTGACTCCAACCACAGTGATAGACACTGCAGCTAAATCAAATGGCCAATTCGTGACACTATCAGTCAGAGTGGCTGCAGTGTCTGTTGCCAGGGTTGGTGCAGCTGCTGTGCTTGGGGGTTGAGTAATACCAACAGCTGCGTCGTCCGTTGCTGTCGGGGTTTGAGTAGCTGCTGTGCTTGTTGCTGGAGTTGGTGTAGCTGCGGTGCTTAAAGTAGCTGCATTGTCCGATGCTGTTGTGGTTTGAGTAGCTGGTGTGCTTGTCACTGGGGTTGGTGTAGCTGCTGTGATTCGAGTTGGAGTAGCTGCATTGTCTGGTGTGGTCAGGGTTTGAGTAGCTGCTGTGCTTGGAGTTGGAGTAGCTGTGTTGTCTGTCGATTAGATCCAGAGACATTTTTTTCACTTTGAAGGTGCTGGATAGTGTTGAGCAGGGCTTTGTAGGCACAGGCCAAGCCCCGGCATGTTGCCATGATTTGTCCCTCTCTGGTATAATCAGGACAACAGCACCCCTTGTTCAGTGGTTTACTAGTTTTTCTGGATTTTGCACTTATTCAGTGGTGAGGTTCCAAAGCACTGGAGGGGCCCACTGGCCTAGGTACTTGCCCATACTATCCCACACATCCTGCCACTCATAACTGTCACACTCACGGGAAAATGTCTTAATGGTCCTCCTATATCATTGTCTAACCCTAGACCAGCTTTGAACCTGATACAGCTTAACTTTCGAGATCAGATGACTTAGGGTGTTCCCAGGGTGGGATGGCCATGAGAAAACACACTCCATATGTTTGCCAACATGCTGATGCCCAGCACAATCAGCAGGCAGGTTTCAAGGGTTTAAGACGTTTCATTATGTACCTCCCAAAATATATGGGTGATGACCACGCTGGGAACGCACGCCAGACCAGTTTCATGATCAATGAGTCTATTGTATTACAAGTCATTACCATGAAGTACAGTGAAACAATAACCATAGCCCTGGCCCCCCAGCCGATGAACACTAAAACAGCAAATACTAGCTGCAAGTAAGGTACAATATGCTGGTACTCTGAGATCAAGCGCAACAACTCTGAGAGCCAATAAATCAGCATTGTGATGAGTGACTATTACTCCGAAACAATAAATGCTTGTCAGAAATATGATTAAACACACTCTCGTCAGATCTGTTGTTATCTCAACCCTTCGTACCCCACGTTGGGCGCCACAAGAAACTGTCATGGTTCAAGCCCAGCTGGTAACTTGGAACCACGCAGCCACTTGCTCACTCCCCTCCTTCTTTCTCCCTCTGCTCCCGGAGGGATGGGGAGGAGAATCGGAGGAATGCAACTCCCACGGGTCAAGATAAGAGCAGTCCAGTGACTAAGGTATAATACAAACCACTACGGCTACCAACAATAACAATGATAAGAGAAATAATAAGGGGAGAGTACACAATTGCTCACCACCCGCCGACTGATACCCAGCCTGACCTGTGCGGTGATCTGGGCCTTCCAGGTAACTCCCCCCAGTTTCTATACTGGGCATGACGTGCTGTGGTATGGAATACCCCTTTGGCCAGTTTGGGTCAGGTGTCCTGCCTCTGCTTCCTCCTGGCTTCCCCTCCTCTCTGGCAGAGCATGAGACTGAGAAAGTCCTTGGTCGGAGTAAACATTACTTAGCAACAACTAAAAACATTGGTGTTATCAGCATTGTTCCCAGACTGAAGGTCAAAACCACAGCACTGCACCAGCTACTAAGAAGGAGAAAAAATGACTGCTGTAGCTGAACCCAGGACAATTAGTAAGAGAAAAGTAGTTGTAAACATCGCAAATGATTACATAAATAAACATACCACAGTTCTGAATTAGTTGAGTGCTAATTGTGTTATGTACATACATGTAAAAAAACAGAATGAAAATTTGAAAAAAAGCAGGAGTCTACTTACACAACTGCATTTCCTCTTCTAATGTTGATTAATCATTTGCATAGCTGCTGAATGTGCTATAAGACAATAATATGAAATACAGTATTAAGCATCATAACAAACTTCAGGATTAATGAAATACAGATTATTACTTCTGATTGTTTTTTATTTATGTCAGACAGGATTAGCAAGTCACTATACATTCATTGCAAAAGGTTAAGCTAGAGCGTATTACATTATGCAGAATAGCATCCTAAGTTTAGATTGCTCTAATTTGGTAAGTTGTTTATGTTACTTTTGAGATAGCTATCATATGGAATGCTTCAGGAATTTTCACTGGGATAAAATCTCAGTTCTTTCTGACTGATACTTCAGATGACCTTGAGTATGTCACTTCTCTGACCATGCTCCCATCCCTCTGGCTTCATCTATTTATATTGCTAGCACAGTCTCTTATTGTGTGTACAGACTCGTAGATCTTGATCTGGCTGTTTTGATGTTGCCTTCATACAGATAATAATAACAATTACAACTGTAAATATACCAACGGTGTGTTTCTGAGTCTATAGCAAAAAAACCCCACTTCAGTAGTGGTTTCTTTGCCAGAGAGAAGTCAGCTGGAAATAAATTGTTTGTTAAGTCCCTTGAATATATGTACCCTTTTCAGAATTGAACAGGGTCAAGGAGACCTAATGTGCATAAAGCTGAACCAGTATTTTTGTATGGTTTGGTAGATTGTAACTGAAATTATTCTCTCCCATGAAAGTCACTGTATCTGAGTTCTGGAATCCCTGCAGTATTTCATTTCTCTTTGAGAGTTGCAGGGCAACAGCAGCAAAGTAGTTTGAGTCACTCATCTTCTTTTTAAGGCTTTAGTTCACATTCAGCCAAAGAAGTTAAATTAATGTTTTTCTTGTTGCCAGTAAGAGGCACAAAGAGAAATGTATTACTTATAACTTCTATCTAGTGAGCAGTTATTGACTTCAAAAGAATGAGCAGATCAGGCTTAGAAAGCCACTTAGTTCAGTTGTGCAGTGTCCCAGCATCCTAAATTGTCTGGACTGAGAGAATAGTGGCCTAAAAGAAGCATAAAAATTGTAGATATTGGAGCAATTTGGTCCCCTTTATATGTGCTCGGCACAATACCAGAGTCAATAAGAGCAACAAAATGTCACAGAGTGTCTTTGGCCTCTTTTACACTGTTGTAAAATGTATTTAAAAACTGCAAAGGGAATGGGGAGACAAGTTTTGTCTAAATTTTAGATGGTAAATAAGAGCTTGAGTGTATTGCTGCACACTCTTGGTTTTCAGTAATGTGGTTCGCTGACAAAATACATGAGAAGGAAGGAAGGGGCTAATGCTGTTTTCTGACAAAACCTCTCCCAGCAGGGGTCACCTCTGTTGTAATCACAGTTTCTCTAGTTCAGTAAAGGTGATAGAGATTAAATTTAAAGTCAAAATTCCATTAGGTCCTGAAACAAAAAAGGAACTTCTCCAGAGCATGCCAGGGGGGATAATATATGTCATCATGTGGCATTGTATTTTTTTGTTTGCTGTTGTTCGGATTTCACAGCTGTAGCATGCAGGAAAGACCAACATTCAGTGTCATCCCTGCATCCCCCCAGTAGCAACCAGGTGAACAACAAGATGTGAGGAGTAAGAAATGGGGAAACAGGAAACCAGCAGAGCTGGATGAGAAGAGAGAAGGAGACTATCTGCAAGGAACTGTATCTTTCCCATGCAGTTAGCTGCCTCTGTGATCGTGCCATACGTAGGGTGGCCAGACTGCCTGCCAGAAAATGTCACCCTTGTGTGCCTTGCAGAGGTCTCAATGAGGGCAGTGACCTAGCTCAGTAGAGGGTGAGGAAAAAGCAGGATGTTTCTAGTCCCTGGCTGGGATGGTCTGAGATTTCCTCTGGTGATGCACCTGAGCATGGCCTTGTATCAAGTATGCCCTGTTTCCAGTGCCACCATGAGAAGGCATTTGTTCCTTTATCATTCTCATACAAGCACAAGGCGTGAACTGTCTAGATGGTGAATCCAGGCATAGGAGAAAGCCAGATGGTGAACTTTTTATCGCAAGCTTTTTCTGGGATCTTCCCTTGTTTTCAGCAGTTTTTGGGGTGGGTGTCTGATTCTTAGGCAGTTTGTGGGTACTTTATTTATTTGGACAGGGGTTGTCATGGGGAGCTTTTTGCTTGTCCCCCCCCTCCCCGCTCCACCCCAAGAAGTTACAAAAGAAATTAAAGCAGTGGCTTACAATGTGTCAGGTAACGTTCTTAATGGATATTTATGATAGATCTGTGAATGAGTAAAAGGAGAGGAAATCATTTAAATCAAGCCTTCAGGTGTAAATGCTGATTGTTTTTGCTGAGTACTTAGTCATGAGATCTTAACTTTCAATATCACTTTCTGTGGAGAAGGTCTTACAGTAGCTTAATGGGAAAGCTTTTTACTTCATCAGATAAAGTTGGGCATAGCACTGCATTTCATATTGCGATTTGGGCTGTGGAGTGCAATGAAAATGAGAACTGTCCTGTGGTGTGGTGGGTGAGATTTAGGTGTCTAGACAGGGTTGCAATCAGTGTTATTTATGGGCAAGGGGGAACACAAAATATATAGTGGAGCCATGAACTGCTTTTATCAGGCTGATGATCCAAATCACCCAATATGTTAGCAAATGCAGTTCAAGTTGTTACATAATCTTTTTATTTCATTAGGTGCCCTTATTTTGGTGTTATGCTCACACTTCCAATGTCCTCCATGTCCTAAAGGCTGACGTTTTAAGTCTTCCTTATGCAAACTGTGGGGTAAACTGCAATAAGCCATTAGCTCATTCTCTGTGAGGAGGAGCATGATGCTGATCCTGGGGGCTTCTTCCTCCTAATTTTTTGGATCCACTTGGGCTTCCTTCATGTGTTTCCATATCACAGCATGCTTCCTTCTCCCAGGCAGCCTACTGCACCTCCCACCCCAAAAGGGCTGTAGTTTGTCTGGCAGTGACTTAGGAGATGAGGCAGTGACACCCTCCCTGGAGGGGCTGTCCCCAGAGCTGAAGCT
This sequence comes from Nestor notabilis, assembly GCF_000696875.1. Taxonomy (NCBI): domain Eukaryota; kingdom Metazoa; phylum Chordata; class Aves; order Psittaciformes; family Psittacidae; genus Nestor; species Nestor notabilis. Next base: position 13,543 of record NW_009938075.1, on the reverse strand, counting down.
GGAGTGGGGGAGGCAACAGTCACTTGAGCTCGGCATAGCTGCTACAACAAAGCAAATCCAGTTCAGGCTAGGACAAGCTCAGACAAATCCTGTGACCCTGCAGTCAGGTCAATATAGAGCCTGTGTCCTTCTGCTATTAATGGCACAAATCACCTTTACTGGAGTACAATAGGTGTTAAGTGCAATAGTAATTTCCTTTCTGAATCTGAGATAGAGACACGGTTGTAAATATGATATGGGACCTCTGGGAAAGCTAAGCACTTCTGGAAAAGTGGTAGGAAGCCTTGTGGAATACATTGCCTGAACTGCTACTTGATACCTCTATGCAAGTGACTGAATCCCACCCATAATAGTACAGCTAGTAGCCAAAGACCACGAGACAAAAATAAGCAGAAGGCTCTACTTCTGAAAATGGTGCTGAAAATGGCAAGAAAGAAGCCTTTAGTCAGCAAGTGTAACATAAGTCCTGAACAATGCTGTTCAGGGTTGGAGATGCAGTTTTAGGCAGATAAGGTTTTGAACAGAACCGTCAACTTATTCCTTAAAGATGGAAAAGTACTTGCATTATAATAGAAGTGTTTTCAATGGACAGGAAAAGATTAATGTCAAATGCTGAAAAGTGATGGGTTAAGGTGGATAATATATTATTTCCACTACTGAATTTTATGAATACAGTTTATGAGTGAGCTCTGCCTAGCACCATCTTTATGCTAATACTCATCCTATCCATTTGGGGTAGGGGAGTGGAAAGGACTGGAGGAATCTTTTTCTTAGATTACATCAGGAACGGGAGATGATCTTTTCACAGCAGCATTGGTAGCGTAACTCAGATAAATAGTCATGAGTATATGTAAGACGACAGACAATGTGAGGGAGGTGTAAGTTTTTTCTTCTCATGCAACAGGTATGCTTGCCTTGAAGGAGAATATCCTGTGCTAAGGAAAAGAAAGATGTAAAGTCATGGGGAGAAAGAAACTTACATTTTTCATTCAGTCTCACTTAGAAAGTGTGAATACTCATTTCCATAAATACTCTTGTTTTATCCGTAATATATATTTTAGTTTTCTGCTTTTTACCAACAGCTGTAGTGTCTGTGAATGGTTTATGGAAGGCATGTATTAGTCACAAAGTGTAGACATCTTTTTGTTTGTATATAGGATCTTAAAATTACATAGTATAAGAAGAAAATCAACTAATGTTTTAGTTAACGTGAGGAGCTCTTATTGAAAAATCAGTTCTTGTTTCATCCCCAGTGACATCTATACAATCTTTCCTAGAAGTTGGTATGTAGTACTATTTTTATTCTAGATTTTTCTTCTACAGTCATCTTGAATAAAGCAATAAATGCATGTTAAAAATAGTACAGTAAGTACTATGTTTACACTTACGAAACTGTCACTCAAACTATGTTTGTTTCTTCACAACTTCTCTCTTTTTTTTTACTATTTTCTTTTATTGTGTCAAGATTGTTTTCAGATCTCCAAGAATTATTATAGCTTTGTCCAGCCTTTCAAAGAGGTGCTCTGACTTTTTCTGTGGGAATGCTGGTTTTAAGTGTTTTAACTACATTGCTGGCAGTCAAATATGTCCCTTGATAAACAAACTGACTTGACAGTGTTCTCTACTACTATTAAATGGAGCTATATGCTCTCCTAAAATGTCTGCTGCACAGAAATTGCTGTGGATGCTAGTAATCTGGACAGATTGTAATGGTGTCTGATTGTGCTTTTGGGGAGTCTGATCACGCTTTTGGGGAATCTAAAGTAACAGTTTTGATTTAAAATTTGTTGTTCCTACCCATTAGAGGCATTTTTTATATATCAGAGCTTCTCTTGCTGTGGTGGTTCACCAGCCTCCTCCCCTGACCGCTGCCATGGGAAAACTTTCAGTGTTTCTCTCTTCAGCCAAAGACACACTAGCAGTGACTAGTTACGAATGAGTAACATTTTTTCCAGGTGACATTATTGCCTCAATTTTGTAAGTCAATCTGGGATCCGTAATATATGTTTTAGTTTTCTGGTTTTTACCAACACAATCAGGGATCAAGGGGTTTGTCTTTGACCCAGCAGGGCTTGTAGGTTGAGAGTGCTCTAGAGGTATGAGAGAAAGATGGGGCAAAAAGGTTCAACTAAATTATGAGTCTTGTTGCCTCTCCCAGTAAGTTACCCAATTATTGCAGTTCAATCACAGTAATAATAGTTTAATAGTTATTAAACTCTTAACTGACAAACAAACTTTATACTTGCAATGGTTTAATTCAGGGTAAGTGTAAAAGAAATGGAAATGATAAGTTGTCATCCTGAATCCTTTGCCAAGGGAATGCAGTGGAGGGCTTCTTCTTTCTCATACTTGAGGGGCTTTATGCTAAGGGATATTTTAAAGTGCTTTCTAACATGTTCTACACCTTACTGCTCTTGCATTTCTGTGTTACATCTGCATTTGTTATATAAGGTTTGTTTCATTTATGTTGGAAGCTTGCATTTTGTTACCCTAAAGCCAGTTTCACCCAGCCCCAAATGTATCATCTTTTCAATGATCAGTGATGATTTGTCTTTAGCCTTGATCTGTCATCCCCTGTTTATATTTTTCAAAGCCTCTACTGTTACCCAGTGTTTGTATTCCACAATATTACATAATTTATTCTGTGCACAATAAACTTTGTCACTAGAATAGTACTTGTTATCACTATCTCTTAGTCACAGAGCTATATCAGAATTATTATAACGAGAGACGTAGCACCACACAATTTTACAAAGATACGCAAAACTCAAACAAATTAGATAACAGCCTGCTAAAGCTAAGTATCTAAAACAAAGCTCCAGGCAAGCGTAAGACAGTCCAGATAAATCATACCTGATAAGCCCCAGCCCAGTGGCCTTACAGTGTTAGAATAAACCGTGCATTATCTCCTTCAGCAATTCCATATCTACTGAGCTAAAGGACTACAGATGTGACACACAGGGATCGAACTGTGATGCTGTTTGTAAAACTGAGAATATATTCTCAAATTGAATTTACTACAGTTCACTTGGTTTTGAACCATTCAAAGTTGGAATGACTAGCACTGAGAATCAGCAAGACAGCCACTGTGAAATCATCCCTGGGGTTTCTAACAATAAGCTAAGGGGGGTAGGGAGGTTGGTGTTGACATTAAATAGCAGCCTGTTAATGAAGGGCTCATAATTCTGTATTATAACTGTGTTATCAGAGTTATGAAGTATAGAGGTCTTAAATAGTACTTGCAAAACAAGACTAACTGAAGTACAGAATGTTTTATATCAGAAAGGTTATTTCTCTGGGTAACATCTCTCCTGTTCTCTTTTAGCTTTAGCATTTTTTGAGCTCTTCACTTGTTTTCTAAGCTAATGTGCACAAAGGAATTGAGGTCAAGCACTTAGTGTGAAGGAGCATGAAATATTGGCAGTGATCTCACATTATTCTGTAGTGGTTCACAAAAGAAAAGGAACAGTATGACAAAAAAAAAATTACAAAAAAGGAAATGGCAGAAAAACAACCACCACACAACTGAGTGCCTCAGCTGTAATTACAATTCAAGTACTAACCTTTTCTGGTGCTGACAAAGGTCAGTTACAGGGTGAAGTTGTGAGAGGTCAGTGGAAGTAGGTTAACATGCAGTCCTATTTACATGAGCAGAGTTTGCAAAGAGTGACCAAGAAGGCAACAGCTTAGTCTTCTGGCAAGTTTCCGAGGCAGTGAGAAAGGATGCCAACTCCCCAAAGCTCTCTGATTTCATACTTCAAATTGAAAAGCTGGAATAGTAAGGGAGAGAAGTGGATCTGTTGGACCCTAAGAAGCAAGCCCAGAGGATTTTCCCACTTGGCCTTTTTGATGTTTATGTATTTACACATCCATCCAGGAATAAGGCTGCATTGAAATTCCAAAAATGCAAATACACCCCTGCTAGCCAACCAGCCACACAGCACAGAGCAAGTGCCTTTACAGGTACCCACATAAACAAAACAGCAGTCACAGATAAATGGTCAGCATGATTGCCTAATCCTGTTCTTTCTTTCTGTCTGACGGGGTTGATTTTCACTAGCAGAACTTGCACACAACCTCTGCATCTTTATCCACAGATCAATCTATATCCATGGATTCCACGAATGTTAGTGTGGACCCAAAAATCAATATCCATAGTCACACCACAGGCCCCTTACCCAGTTGCAAGCTCAGACCATGGGTGTTTCAAGATGTTGGTCTTCTCACTAGCTAGTTTAGCTTTAAATTCACTGGCTACTTGTGTCCACACACACAACAGAGTAATGGTCACACAGAAAATAGTTAGCAAAGGAATTTAGTAAAAGGATAGTACACACTATGGGGACTGAGTGGAGAGACTGGCCAGAGAAGCATACTGATAAGAAACTTACCAGTATTACATGACTACTTCTTTCTATTGCTATTCCCATCACATGCATGATAATGTTTCCTTTCTTGTTGTTATGAGGTTCTGGTTGAACCTCTCCACTGTTCTACTTGACTGGTTCCTTCAACATCCCATCAGTTAGTGACCTGAAAAGTCTCATGTTTGTTGCAATCTCAGTTATCTATTGCTCCTTAAGGTTTGTGTCATTCTGTTTCATTTATTGCTTTTCTTATGTTTTCTCCTTTTTCCTTATGATGAATAGCTGTGAAACACATATACTTACAAACCAGAATGTCCTTACATTCCAGACAACCTTAAGGAAATGTGTGACTAATCCAAGGTTGGATTTAGCTTTGAGATGTCTTCTAAGTCTAGAGCAACATCTTTGGTAGCTTAAATACAACAAGAAAATCAACTTCAAAAAGTACATTTCAGTGAGAATTTTATTATCCAGTATATACTCTTGTAAATTTCTCCCTCAGGATAGCTTTCAGCTTGGAAGAGTGAGTGCTTTGCATGTTCTTTAGGAAACAGAAATCCCTGGCTGCAGTCACTTGTCCATAATTTATGACTTTCACAATAAGATACTTCTGATGAGCAATATTTGATTCTGGCTATTTATAAGCAGGAAATCATTTTAAGAGTAATGAGAAACTTCAGCAAACAAACAAGTAAATAAGGTTTTTGGCCAACTGGCTTTATAAAAGCCAAATCAATCTTACTACAGATACAAAACTCAGTAATATAAGATGAATAATGAGTCTTGCTTAAATCTGCTTTGCAAAAAGTAAACATCTGTGTAAAAGAATTACATGGGTTCTGCTGTTAGTGAGTGGAGCAACAGGCACCCTCAAACTGCAAATTATGCCTTCCTGAAATAAACAGTTGAGTCACTTTCTGGAGATCACAAGGTAGGATGGGTAGCTATGTAAAGTGTGAATTTCTCTCTGGATGCACCACCCTTCCCCTTCTGAAAATGGGGAGATCTTAGATGACTGGGGATGGGGAACACAAATAAAGGTAGCTTTACTTCATTTTTTATCTTGTCTGGAATAGACTGAAGACCATTTTGGCTACGTTTATGATGATTTGGTGGCTGTTGCAGGACAAAAAGATCACTAAGACGTTAAAAAGCAGTATCTGTAAGGGGAGCTATATAAAATCTACTAATTCAAAACTTCTGTTTTCCTATGCATGGTTCTCAGCATAGTCACGTAAGAACAGAACTGATTTAAACCAAGGGAACTGAACCAAACAAAGAATAAAAAGAAAATGGTGTCTGATATTAATCTGTTTTGTGGTATCCAGGATTGTGAATGAATATGTGGATAACGCAGGCATATGTCAAGACCGATACGAGTTTTTACATCAGCTGAGGACCTGTCTTAACATATTCATGCACAAGAACTGTTAGTTCCTTTTCAGTCAGGGAGACTTCTGTTTGAGCAGGGATTGACCAGCTCATGATAGCTTTTATGAAATTTGAGTGCAAATCTGGATTATTTTAGCAAACAGCTGAATGGTGGCTTTTTATCAGTCAAGCAAGGATGCGTGCATTCCAGTTCCACTTTTAATTCTGCTGACACTACTGTTGTGTGAAGAAATGCATCTGGTTTCCAATTGGGTAAATTAATAAAATAAAATAAAGAAAGGAGTGTGTTAACTCTAGTAGATTTTTATCAAGGCTTAGCCATTCTGGTTATTTTACTGTATTCATTCTTGCCTGATCTTCCACAGATTAATCTTTCTTATAACACTGTCACACCCCACCAACTGTGATTTAGCAAGTATGTAATTTATCACTTAATAGGAATGTCCACGTTAACCACAGTGGGAGATTTTACTGGCAGTAAAATATGCTTTTTCTCTTAGGAAAAATAAAGACTGTATCCAAGTGGACTGAGAAAGTTTAAGGTCTCTTATAATGAGAATGACCTTAGAAAGAATTAAACTTTTCATAAGCAGATGTTTAGTATGCGTTGTGGTGGTCCTGAAACGTTCTGTGAGAATGAAGACACTTATTGGCCAGATACTTTTTAAAATAAAAATGTAGACAATGTCCTTAGTAGTTTTGTGTGCCCTGAGTAGTAAAAAAATAGTTTTATCTATTTAGCCCACATTGCACTTACATTATTATACTCAGGAATAAAGCTCTAAATATGGTCTTTACTGTCCTGGTATTGCATTGCCTTTTTTTTTTTTTTTTTCTTTTCTTTTCTTTTTTTTTCTTTTCTTTTTTTTCATTTTTCTTTTCTATTATATCTTTTTGCTTTTTTTCTTTTCTGCAAAGGTGATAATTTCTCTATTTTGTTAACTATTTTTCAAGCACAGAAGAAAGCTGAAAAGTTGCAGAGCTTCCAGCTACATCTTGTCTAAACTACCTGAATCTGTTTTGGCCTGTTACATGCAATATTCCTCCTCTGGGAAGAAAGATGCCTTGCACTAGAGTATCTAGCATAGTATGCTGACAGAGTCACTTTTCTAAGAGGACTAAGAGTAACCTGCTTCTTTTTCCTTTATTCCTTACAAAGTGTGGATGTATTAGGTCATTCTTCCTTATATTTTCCCCTGTGAATAAAAATCTCAGGCAATAATACGTAGTAAAGATGGGGCCAAAACCCGGTGATAAATGTCTCATGTCTTTAAACCAGTCAAAGATTTCTGTAAGCTTACAGTAAATTCTGATAGTGAAAATTTGGGGCTGTTAAGTGTGAATATATGAATAAGGTCCCAACCTTATGGTTTGTTGCTCCTGTTCTAAAAAACAGTTCTCTGAGAGAATGGCACTATTAATTACCTTTTTCAAATTAATTTTACCTTTGCAAAGCTGCATTGTATAGAAACTGGCGATGTATATGAAGAAGTTCCTGACTATAAGAATCAGAACATTTACAAGATCTGAACCTGTATCTCTTGGACTATGTATGTGACTCTTCAAATTTATTTTTCTCTAATAATTTTTTTTTATACAACTCAAATATTTTAATCACTGAATGACTTCTTCCATAAGCTAAGAAAGAAAGCAGAAAGGAAAAGGATGAGTCTTTTTACTTCAGATTATAAATCTCTAGGAGGGCCTCTGATGCTAACGAGATAGAAACTGTACACAAATAAATAGAAGAAAGATCTCTAAAATCAAATATACTCTCAAGTGTGTTATTACTAATTTTTTTTTCTGTTTGATTCACATTCACTATTCTTTAAAATAAAAGTAACATTTCCTGACCACCCTGGGTAACTATATTTTATTTTTACTTCATACTAAGCAAAATTTCACTTCAAAGGTAAATAAACTTGCTTCATTTTTGACAGTATCTCCAAGGAGAACTCAGAGAAGGGAAAGGAAAGAAAAAAGTAATGTGATATGCTAGACCTATAGCTTGGGGAAAGCTTCATTGTCAGTTTTAAAATTAATAATCACAGTATCACCCTTTGGAAGGGTTTTAGAGAAAACAATCTGAGAAAAACTCTCTCAGGAGACTTCTGTAAATTCCTACTGGCTGATTTCTCATGTTCTCTCGATAGAAGCATACTTCAAAGACTATCAGGAGAAGCAATTTTCAGTAGTATTAGTGATAAGGCAGCTGACTCATGTTTATTTGAACAGTCATTGTGCTTATGGAGATAATCAGTTTAACCCACCACAGTAACAACAAAGATCTAAGCTGATCCACCACAGGATCTCAGAAATCATTAAGAGTTCACACACACATGCACACCAGTGTCAATCCCCCATCTGTTTTTCAGAATCTAAAAGCAATAGCACACTTTTTTCTCTTTAATATGTAGCACACACATTGGTTGGGTCATCACCAGCATCCACAATCTTCAAACCAGATGGGTGACCAAGCAGCAGATAATTCGCTTCGATGTGATCATAGAATCATAGAATAAAAGGCTAGAAGGGTCCTCAAGGATCACCTGGTCCAACCTTTCTAGGTAAACATAACCTAGACTAGATATCCCAACACACTGTCCAGCTGAATTGTAAAAGTATCCCATGTTGAGGAATCCACCACTTCCCTGCAGAGATCATTCCAATGGCTGATTGTTTTCATTGTGAAAAATTTTCCTCTTGTGTTCCAACTGGAATCTCACCGGGAGTCACTTACACCCATTACCCCTCATTTTTCCCATGTGATACCTTCATCTTTCAGTTTTCTATAAGGAATTACTGCATCTGACCTTAATGCGATAAAAGGACAAAATCTGTAGCTGGTGAAACGTGTGGTACAGTTTCCACTAAGGAGAGCTCATTATGTGACCTGTAAAACACCCATAATGTTAGTGTTACTTGGTAAATCTCACTGTGAAATTTGTTTGAAATACTTGCTGCAAAGCTTAGAATAGTGAAATAGCTGTAATAAAATGATGCATTGGCTTCCAGAAAATTGGAACTTATGATCCAAAAGGTTGGCTGTTAGAAAGTGAAGTAGGATAAAACCTGAAAATTTATTTTGCACCATAGATTAATTCTTTTCCAATAAATTTTTAATTTTTTAGGAATCATATAGTAATAATATGTATATTTAAAATAAACCAGTGCTATTCCTCATTTTTTCCTTAAAATTAACATGTTTTGTAGTGTTTTAAAAAGTTTGCAGTGTTAATACTGCTGAGGAAGGTCATGCCTTCGTAGTGCTAAGGTAAGGGTCATGTATTTCACAGGAAATGTTTCATAATCCTGAAGGTGGTTGAATTATCTCATTTTTTTTTGCTCTTCCTTTTTCCCTTTCCAAGCTGGCATAGGAGCATCGATTAAATGAATGATATGGTCCATGTTTGATCAATTTTTCACTTTTTTAATTTAGCAGGTAAAACCTTCTATCATATTTGAAGTTGAGAATTATGGTTGAGATAATAGAGGTCTGATTCCAGTGGAAGTTAAAAAAGAAAAAGTTGCTTTGCAAATGTCAAGGCACCTTGTGGTCCAAGATGATTAAAACTAAACCGTTTGCTATATGAATCCCAAGGTGCTGCTATATCTCAGCTTCCATGACATTTAGCCAGTGACTTTTCATAGCTTGTTAATAATGTATAGCAATTCCAGTGTAAATTTGCAGTGACAGAGCTGGCCTGCTACAGTAGAGCAGTTAACTAGATGTATTTTGGATAGAGAACGCAGATTTGAAAAAGAAAAAATTCACAACTGATGTCAAAAGAGATTGCACATGTACAAGACTATTTAGCTAACACAGTTGCTCAGGAGAGGCTCTTTTCATAGTGATCTATTACTCTGCCCAAAGTGCTAATGACCTAATTACGAGACACAAAGCATTACCTCACTCATTAAGGTTAACACGGATGAAGAAAAATTGATGCCACAAACAAATTTCATACAGTGGACTGGTCCATAAAGTTCATTGATTTTACCAGGCTGAATGAGTCACATCATAGGTGGGTAAATGTTACAGCATAAATGCTCTTCATGTAAGTACAATTGCTGTTAATCATTGCTCCCAGATAAACCTAATAAACTTCTATGTTGTAGAACCATGGTTTTTTGAACCTTATATCTTACAGATACACAAATTATTCATAAGCTGTAAAAGGTCACAAAGCAGATAAAAGAGAGAGGGAGAGAGGAGGAAAAGGGTACAGATAAAAAATATTCAAAAGATGAGATACAAAAGGATATG
>NW_009938075.1:1618-3486 GCF_000696875.1 Nestor notabilis | reverse complement strand
AGGGAAAAAATTGGCTGACATTTCAGTTCTTGCAGATTTTCTCTGAGGCTGAAAGTTTACTCACATGGAAGAAATTTTACTATGGCTGCAGCTATAATTGTCACAGATCAAAATACATAATTTTCTTAATCATTAATCAACCTCTTTGGAATTGTTTTGAATCTAATATTTGGGGTAGCAGAAATGTATGCATGCCAGTAGCCCTTAGAATAGAGATTTAAGATGAAGTAAAACTTCAACAACAGTTATCACTGCTGCTTTTTTACAGGAGTTTCATATAGGACATCTTGGACTTCTACTGAAAACTCCATCTAGGAGTTGAAGTTTCCTATTGATTTACACACTCTTAATAGGGAATGTGTCAGCAAAAGTTAAAAATATTTTGACAACCCCCAAAAAAACTCTGATTAGGCTCGAATAACTCGATTTCTGCATAAAATGCTTAAACAAGTCTGTGAAGTTCCTTTACCCCTTTTCTGATGAATCTTTCCAATAGTGATAGAAATATTCTAATTTCTGTAGAAGCAGTTGCTTATTTTATTTGTTTAAATAACTGCAAGGTTTCTGTTTATGTACTTATTATATAACAAGCTAGTAAAATAACTTAGCTTCTTACGTCCTAGAGATGTGTTATGGGGATGTTTGATATTTTTTTACTGTTTGTGTTTTGATTGATAATCATTAATACAAGAGACTATAGACAACTGAGTTTTTGCTGAAGTATGAGGAAGTCAGGAAATAAGGAGACATTCAGATAGACCTTTTCTCAGCTGTGCTCTGATTCATTAGCTGATTCTTCTGCTGCCTCTCTTAATCTCAAAAAGAAGTTTGTTGCTTTTGTATGGAAACACTGATGTTCTTAGGTTTGATCTGACTAGCTCTAGACTACTGGAAAAATAACTACTTCATTCTCCCAGAGTAATTTTTGTGAATTCATTACAAGAAGTGTGTGTTTCTACCTTATTATTCAGTCATAAAACATAATGTCCAACTAAAAAAAATGAAGTATCCATATTTTTTTCTATATTTTGTAATTTTCCCTGCCACATTTGCCATTTTAATTATTTTATTTAATGCAGTGAAAACCAGGAGTGCAGACCTGGGATCAGTCTCGTATGTGCAGTGTCTGCTGCATTGGGTTGTTAAATATTATGTGCAAAGCAAGGATGCTTCTTATCACTAACAGTTAGCCCAGTTCTAATCCATTGCATAGCCAGCCTTGGGGTAGGATGTCTACAACACTGTGAGACAGGGCTACTTAAATCAGGTAGATGGCATTTTCTCTGACCTTCAGTTGATAAGGTATCAATGTTACGATTTCCTGTAGTTCTGTAAATCTGTCATTACAATAGTAAATGCTTAATTTGTGGTTGAAGATTACTAAATCTGTGAATGTTTCTCAGGACCTGATTCATCTCTTCTAAATAGGTCAGCCAAGCACATATGGACACCACCTGCTGTGTTTTTGTATCTATACAACTTTCTTAGATTTGTAGATCAGTTCTTTATTATATTAATGGGCAGCTCCTTAGACAGCTAAGCCCTCATCCTGAATAAGTCATCTTTCTTTCAGCCTAAACTGTGTAGGCCAGCTTCAAGCTTGCAAATTGCTTTTATACTTAGTCCATTACAGGCCCGTTCTCTAGGCCCTTTCCTGCCTGTTCCTTCAATTTGTGTATTGGCTCTCTTATTCAGTTTAAATGTCCTGGCTGCTTTTGCAAAAAGGACTTCAGTGCATAACTGTTCCCTACTGTAACTGAATCAAAGTACCACAAAGCTGTTTGAAGCAGGAACAACAAACAGCTTCTATCAATCCACAGTGAATCATAATGAAAACCATAGTGGCAGCTGTGAAGGAAAAGTTTCCC
>NW_009938075.1:0-1563 GCF_000696875.1 Nestor notabilis | reverse complement strand
AAAGAAGAGAGGCATCCAGTCCCTGAGGAAATCAGCCATTCTAGAGATGATGTATCATAGGCCGGATGCCGGGAATACATCTGTAGATCCAGATGAAGTTGAATGACCAAGACCCATGTGGCAGAAACTTACATGGAGTGCACCATCATCATATGCCCACTCATTGGCATCAATAACCTGGAATGACGTAAGACCACCAGCAACGGATGAACAGATTCATGAGCTCCGAGAGTTCGAAGACTATCTCGCCCCTTCCATCGTTTCAGCTGTGGAAAAACTGTCTCAGAAGTTCAGACAATTGAGAGGCAATTTATCCGATCTATCCAGCTCCCCACGTGTACCAACCCATGTCTCAGCTATTAACAGAGGGTGCCCTACTGCTCAAGAGAGAAACCACAGGAGGTACACGCCATGGGCCACCCTGTAGTTTTACCTGCAGAATCACAGAGAAGACATGAGAAAGTGGGACGGAAAACCCACCTCAGTTCTGGAGCAACGGGTGCGTGAACTGAACAGGAGAACAACAGTCAAGGATGATCCTCCCATGTGTCTCTGGTTAGCAGTTTTCCAGATGGAGTGGAAGAGCTGATTTTACTCCAGCTCCAGTGATAAGGAATACTAATCCCTTTCTACAAGATGTAAGTGGACAATCTTGCAATCACTATTAGAGGGGCCCTGACTCCAGCCAGGTGGAGGAGAGGGACAATTGGGTTTACTGGACTATGCTGATCAGATGGCCTGGCATATCAGTCCCACAGAAGTATAAGGCTCTGGTAGATACCAGTGCACAGTGTACCCTGATGCCATCAAGGTATCAAGGGGTGGAACCCATTTATATCTCTGGAGTGACAGGAGGATTCCAAAGGTTGACTATACTGGAGACTGAAATCAGCCTGACTGGGAGGAAGTGGCAAAAGCACCCCATTGTGACTGGTCCAGGGGCTCCATGCATCCTTGGCATAGACCATCTCAGGAGAGGGTACTTCAAAGACCCAAAAGGGTATCGATGGGCTTTTGGTGTTGCTGCCTTGGAGACAGAGGAAATTAAGCAGCTGTCTATCTTGCCCGGTCTCTCAGAGGATCCTTCTGTTGTGGGGTTGCTGAAAGTTGAAGCACAACAAGTGCCAATCGCAATCACAACAGTGCACTCATGGCAATATCACACCGACAGAGACTCTCTGACTCTCATCCATAAGCTGATCTGTAGACTGGAGAGCCAAGGAGTGATCATCAGGACCCGCTCACCCTTTAATAGCCCCATATGGCCAGTGCGAAAGTCTAATGGAGAGTGGAGACTAACAGTAGACTATCGTGGCCTGAATGAAGTCACACCGCCATTGAGTGCGGCCGTACCAGACATGCTAGAACTTCAGTATGAATTGGAGTCAAAGGCAGCCAGGTGGTATGCCACCATTGATATTGCCAATGCATTTTTCTCAATCCCTTTGGTGGGACTGAGCAATGGAAGCAGAGCAACTGGCAACGCAGAGGTAAACCCATCTGGACTCTGCGCTGTGGCAAGATATCGCTGGCTGGGTGCAGAACCTGGTGGTGAAGGTACGC
>NW_009938074.1:1159-1514 GCF_000696875.1 Nestor notabilis | reverse complement strand
GGCCGGCGTCGGCACGCTGCACGCTGCGCAGCAGGACACCCTGCTCTGTCCGCACCACCCGCTCGTCCATCTGCACCTACAGCACCACGGGAACGGGTGGTCAGCTCAGCATGGCATGGTCCTGCCGGTGGCACCGAGCTGGGGAGAGCCTACCTCCTGCTGGGGGTCATCCCGGGTGCGCTGGTATGTCCAGAACACGTGGGCTTGCAGGGATTTGGGGATGCATTCCAGGAAGGCCGTGCTGCCCTCCACCCCATATAGCTGCTTCTGGGGCACACTGCCCTGCTGGGGGCCTGGGGGGACACAGCCTGTCATTCAGCCCACTGCCACAGCAGCGCTGACTCCTAAACCATCC
>NW_009938074.1:245-1145 GCF_000696875.1 Nestor notabilis | reverse complement strand
CACACTGGGGTCACCATTGCGGACATCCTGCCGTCGGAAACGCCTGGGGAAGGTGGTGGAGGAGCAGGGGATGTGGCAGCACCACCTGCACCCTTCACTGCGGCCTCAGGACAGGTTGGCCACACCATTGCCATACCACAGCATGTCACCTACCTCTTGGTGTTGGGTACATAGCGGGTGCAGGCGGCCATCCCAGGCACAGTACGGATCCCGGGCCAGGCAGCACTCGGCACAGGCTTTGCCGTAGGCGCTGCAGCGGTGCAGGGGCAGCTGTGCCAGTGCTGTAGCTGAGCCAGCGTAGAGCTGTTGCTGAGGGGGCAGAAGCAGAGCTGAACACCCATGCATCACAGCACGGGGCTAGGCAGAGCCATGGTGGGACATGAGGACCTGTGCAGGGTCCCCCCTTACCCGCTTGGAGGAGACCTGCAGGCTGGTGATGGGGGAGGCATCCTGTGGACAGAACACAGGCAGGAGTCAGAGTGTCTGTGCTGCCAGCTCCCACATGCCAGAAGCTGGAGTGCCTCAGCACAACCCAGAGCATGAGCATCATAAAGGGGTGCTGAGTGGGTCTGACTGGTGGGACATGCAGCCCCCTCCTCACCTGGAAGACCTGCAGCTCCTCCAGCAGCAGCGGCTCCATGCGGTTCCAGCTTTCCTTGGGCACAGAGACCACCTTCAGCACCGTGCCCACATCTGAAGGCAGGGAGAAGTGAGACCCCAGCCCTGGCACCCCCCAGCTGAGCCCCCTGTCCCAGCCCTTGGATCACCATGTACCTGTGCCAATGAAGAGGACGTCGTAATGGCCATCAGTGGCAGTGACGCGATCCACAGCGATGCGGGTGAAGGTGCAGGGCATTGCGGCTTGGAGAAAGAGGGGGCGCTGGCCGGGTGGGAGAGCTC
>NW_009938074.1:0-234 GCF_000696875.1 Nestor notabilis | reverse complement strand
CGTGGGTAATCGCTGGCCGCCAGCAGCAACACTGGGTCACCTCATCTGGGAAGTCTTTGGTGGAGCCGAAGGTGCCAAAGGTTTTGCTGGGGCACTGTGGGAAGGCAGCGCTGACTGACCCCGGTCTCACTCCCCACCACCCATCTTGGGTACTGGCATTCCACCAGCAGCACCACTGGGACACCCCTACACCACGTACCATGCCTGGGCGGGGGTACGGCACACGGCCCTGGT
>NW_009938073.1:0-23563 GCF_000696875.1 Nestor notabilis | reverse complement strand
ATATATATATATGTGTGTGTGTGTGTATCTCTTCCAGGTGCCCAATTTCTTCTTGTATGGAAGAAAACCCCTGGGGAGACAAGGACAAGGGGTGTTTCTCCCACGAAAAACAGTGTTTGCCACAGTAAAATGAGCACCAGGAGGGACACTTGGCTGCTTCCCACTGTGTCTGCAGAGGAGGGGAAGCTAAAGGTCTGCTGGTTAAACCCTCTGGGCACTGTTCTCCAGCCAAGCTGGTGTGGTCCTGGCAGGACAGGGATGTTACCTGTGCAGCCCCTCACTGTGCAGTGATTTCTATCTCACAGGATTCAACTACGATAACAATGCAAGTGATGTTCAGAAAGAGAAAGCAGAAAGAAGCCTCTGAAGGAAAGTGGGAACAGAAACAGCACTGGATCAGGCACAGCTACAGGGGACGAAGAAAGTGTACCAGCAGCAGGAAAAGAAGTGGTGAAATGAGTACGTAAAGGAAAAAGTCCTGCGCTGCAGCAACCAGAGACAGCCTGCAGGCCCTCAGGAAGGGATGTTGTCTCGGCAGTGAGGAGGGCAAGGCTCTGTTATTCATCAGGCTGAAGATACCACTAATGTAGCCAGAAACTTCGCATCTGAGGACTTCTCCATCTCTCCTAGGTCATAGCTGTGCCCAGGGATCGAGCCGGGATGATGAAGGCTCAGCCCAGCCTGTGCCAAACTCTACTGCTTCCCCGAGGAACACGGCATGAACATGGGGGTGGCATCACCGGAGCCGTGTCTGCTGGGAGCTGTGAAGGCAGAAGAGACATGGGAATGGATGACTCCTTCCAGGGAATGCTGATGGGAAAGTGGGAGGTGAGGAGATGCCATGTGTGAGCTGGGGTGCTGGCAGGGACACCAGACAGAGTGAGCCGTGGGGCCAGCACTGGGACAACTGCAGAGAAAGACCCAAGTGTCACCGGGCTGCTGCACCCTGGGTGCCAGCATGAGTTCCATCGGATGCAGAACCCAGCAGAAGGGTTGTGGGTCCACAGATGATCAAGTGATGTTCAAATACATTTTAACAAGCACAGAAACAACCTGGGACTGTTTCTTAAATGCCTAAATATACGCTTCATTAAAGCCTGCAGGCAAGAACTGCTGTGTCTATCAGCTAAATAAAACACTTCCAGAGGAACTGCCTTATGTGTAGCTCACATTCTGGGCTGCTGGGCAATGACAGAGATTTGGCATCACCCAATAGAGGTTTCCTCTATTTTAAGGGCAAAAAAAGGCAAACCTGATGAATGAAGCAGCTAAACCAACTGGAGGTGTGCAGAGGTGCTCTGGTTGCAGGTGGACCTGAGTCTCGTGTGGTCTCCGTGCATCACAGCTCCTTCGGAAGCTTCAGATAGTAGTATTTCCATGATTCCCAGGGAGAAAGGACCTCCAATGTACTGTTTCACTGTAAACATCTCTCTAGCACAAAGGCACCATAATTCAAAGTCAGGCCTGTGAATCCCTATTGGAACAGAAACGCTTATGGAATTCATGGAACAGCAGCTTTGGTTGACGTTATGAGCCATAAATCACAGGGCAGAGTAAAAACACAGAGCCAGGCTGCTCTGCAAGCGGACAGAGAGGCAGAGAGAGAAGAGGAATGGTTCACAAGATGCCATAGGACAGGCCCTTCCTTAATCCTGGTGTTCCGGTGCCGATACAGATACAAGCTCCCCAAAATGTGGTTGTTTGGGTTGGAGGGCTCTGCTCTGAATGTTTTTTGGAATATGTTCACTATAGATCCTTAAACATCTTCCTTCTGGAAACAGAGAAGACTCAGAACCCAAGACAGAGCTGCTGGTCCCAGTGCAAAACGCATTTGCGTGCTTCTGGCATTAGTAACGTGTGTGGTTGGGTTGCTTCCTTTCAGCATTAGAGCAAGTCTGTGTCTCCAACACACACGGATGTTCAGAGGCCCCGATGTAGGTACAAGGGGGAATGAGCAGCTTGGCTGGGCCTCGGCAGGGCCACAGCTCTGCAGCAGAGCTGCCTCCAGAACGCCTTGTGAACAGGCTTGGGAGGAGTAACCCGGCTGTCCCCTGCATGAGGTCTCCAGAAGAACATCTCTTCTCTTCGCTGTTGCAGTGAAAGAGCTGACGGTTCCTCGTCCTGCTTTAACAAGAGGGGACATGGGCACTGCAAGCTGCACGTGGAAGCCACACAACGCTGCTCCTCTCCACAGCACCACCTCCGCTGCCAGGATCAGAGTACGGGATGAGGAACCGCTGCACCCTCCTCATCCTCCATCACTGAACTGATCCTGGTTTAGATGCAAGCACAAAGGCTTCAGCAGACAGCTGACCACACACCATAGGAACTGTCCACAGTTCCCTCGTGGGAGCTTCAAGGAAAAACAGGAAGGTGGAAATCTCCTTTATCCTGAGGCTCCTCCAGCAGCCAGGTCAGACCCATCACCCAGAAGCCATCAGACAAGGTTTGCTCTGGTCACTGGCCATGGTTTGAGTGTCCTCAATAGGCTTTCAGGCTTGTGTCTTCAGATCCCGCTGCCAGCATGGTGAAGGTCCTCATCAAGCCAGATCGTGTGCCAGGCCCAGTGCAAGTGATGAACATTCCTGGCTCCTTTCTGGACCACCATGCACAGGAGTCTGCTCCGTGTCCTCCTCCGAACTGTGCTGGTTTTAGCACCCTTTGCACCACTGCCAGCTGAACTCTGGGCTTCACTCACATCTCCCTCATCAGAGCAGATGGGCCTTTCCCTGCTCAACCCACCCAAACAGCCAACAACCATTACTGCTGAGAAGGGTAAAGTACGAAGCCACAAGAACTATATGGAATTTCAGGACAAAAGCTATCAAGCAGCAAAGGGACAAGTTTGGTCCTGAGGCCAGTAGATGTATCCCAGGAATCCACTCACTTCCATGTGCTGAACAGCTCCTCAACACACAAAGGGCACAGATGGCACAACTAGGCTGGAACGCTGTGAGCCTGACGGTGCAGAAAGGAAGGGGTTGGATCTCACGGGTTAAAGAGGACTCACATCCAACTCTCTACCCGCTGCTTGGAAAAGTTAAACTCCAGATAGGAGAGAGCCAAAAGCTTAACATGATCTGCCTGGGACCAATAACCGTGCACGCTTCTGCCAAGTATTAATGGCTGATAAATGCACTGTGCACATGTCTGGAGGTACGGCGTGGAGAGCAAAGCGCAGCGCCCTGGGAAGAGCCCTGGGAGAGTGCTCCACATCGGCCTGGGAAGACGGAGCTGACCTCGAGATAACCTGGTTTCCCACCGCTCACCTCGGCTCAGCATTCCCGGAGACATGGGCTGACCTCCACCTGCCCAGAGCCACGAAAACCATTTACCTCCGACCTCTGGCTCAGGCAGGGGCCCTCCTGGGCTTGTCTCTGCTGGCTGCAACACGGCTTCTGTGCGGCTTCTCCGCACCACACAAGCCCTCCACAACCGCAGACTCTCCTACTAGAGGGACTCCTGCTGCAGCCTTGAGCCGGGGCTGCCTTCAAAAGCCACCACTGGCTGAGAAAGCAGGAGCGTGAGCTTCCCATTCCATGAGCCTATGCACTTTCCATAAGGGAAAGACAGAGAAGCCCTGAGCCTCCACAGCTTCCACAGCTTGGTGCCAGGCATCACCCCCTGTCGCAGCACTTGCGTTATCCATGCATGTTGAAATCACACGTGCTCTCAGGTCTCTGCACACATTATCTCTACAGCACCTCTTTCAACTGAGCTGAGGAAAACCAGGAGGAAATCACAGCATCCATTCCATAGCCTACAGGGAAGAGGCTCGGAGGTCCCAGCCCGCTCCCTCGGGAAGCTCGGTGGGCACAGAGCTGGCGGGGCAGGTTCTGCAGCCTCCTTTCTCTGATCAGCTTTGGAAAAGGGATGTCTCTCCCTCAAATTAAACACAACAGTTGGTCTGATTTTGTTGTGAGGGAACCATAGAAAGGAGATGCTGGCACAGGGTGCCCACAGAAGCTGTGGCTGCCCCATCCCTGGCAGTGTTCAAGGCCAGGTTGGACACAGGGGCTTGGAGCAACCTGCTCTAGTGGAAGGTGTCCCTGCCCGGGGCAGGGGTTGGAGCTAGAGGAGCTTTAAGGTCCCTTCTACCTGAACCAGTCTGGGATTTCATGTCTTCATTCATTCCAGACTCCAGGCCATGGCAGTGATCTAAAGGGAGGATCACTGCGGTGTCTGCTCCTTTCTCCCACAGGACCAACACCTATAATCCTTTACTTAAAACATCATTATGTGGAATAAACTCCTGGAGAGGGGGTGAAAAAAGGGCCTTGCAACTCTGCTAATCTTCCTAACGATTTAACGCCTGCAGACACCCCTGGGAGGTCTTCCTTTCCTCATCCCATTCAACGCTGTTGTATCAAACGTCCCACCACACTTCAGCATCCTCCTGTGGAGTTTGGTTTTACACAAAGCCTGGGGGAGGGGGGGGGTTGCTCCCAGAGCTCCACACACACTTTCAAAGACCTTCTAAAAGCCTGCCTGGGGGATTCCAAGAAGCCCTGGCACAGATCCTCCAAGTAGCAGCAAAGCTGAACAGGGTATGGCTGTTACTGCAGAGACCCCTCACCGCCCGCACAAATACACACACTGGACCATTCAGCCTCTTACAGCGGGGAAGTCACGGGCAGTTGATGCTTCACAATCTGCATTTTTCTTCTACTACAGCCACCCTTTTTCTTTCCTGATTCCTTTTTTCCTGGCAAGCACCCGTTCCCTGCAGTTTGTGAGAGGTATTTCCCCCCCAGCTTCTTAATCCTACAAGCAAGAACAGGCAGGGGACATCCTGAGTCCACAGAGGGATCTCTGCGTCTGCTCAGACACCGTGTGCTGCAGCCCTGGAGAGAAGCCCCAGGTAAAGGCTGCTGTGGTTCAGTAGCATTCCCCGTGGACAAGACCAAGACATGGCCTGTGAAACCTTCCTGTCCCCCTCAAGAGCTCAGAGGAAGTGGTTTCATGGGCTGCGTTCACCTGAACTACAGGTATTTACTGCTGTCTGACACCCCCAGCCACTGCACATCACACAGCGCACACCAAGTGGAGGGAGATGAACCAACAGGGCAGATGTCACTGGAGCAGAGCCAAACACCTTAAATAAAACCTTCCACTTTATAGATCACCTTCCCGCTGTAAACAGATCCATTTTGTTGTCGTTCCAGTTCCTGTGGAGTAAAACAGAAGCCCAAAGCTGAATCCCCCCTCTGGCAGTTGCAAAACGAACTGACAGTGCTGGCTGAGGAGCCTCTGGGGATGCTGATGCTTCATTTCAGGTTCAGGTAACAGTCTTGGACCACGTCTGAATTTAATCACAGAATCAAAGGATGGTTGAGGCTGGAAAGAGCTACCTGGGACCATCTAGTCTGCTCAAGCAGGGTCACCCAGAGCTCAGGACTGTGTCCAGGCAGCTCTTGAGTATCTCCAGGGAAGGAGAATCATTTAATGATGAAGTACAAACTTGCTCTACCCTATTCCGAAGATAAAAAGCCACGAGGGTGATTGTGTAAGAGGGTGTTAGTGGTAAATGCAAACCACCAGTAAATTGCCTTTGTTTAGAATGGAAAGAAGAGCATGAACCCACGCAATGCCGAGGCACACGAAGCCCTGCAGACAGAGTGCCCCGACAAGCAGAGGTGTGCAGCCTGCTCTCCGTGCTGTGTGATGGGCAAAGCAGGCAGCTCTGTGCCCTGCCAGCACCATCCTCTGCCGCTGCTCCAAGCGCTGCAGAGGCTGGAAGGCCACCAAGAGCAGGCTTGGCACAGCAGGACATGTAAATTCAGGCTGATCCCTTCTTAGGCTCCATCCGGAGCCTCTGGAGGGTTTCAGTGAACATCCTTGGTAATCTTTGGACACCCCAGCAATGCCAAGAAGGACCACATTCATAAATCAGACCTTACATCAGCTCTGCTGGCAGAAAGAAGGTTTGCCCAGTCCTCGAGCCCCAGACAGCATCATCACTCCTCAGGATTTATGGCAGACACCGAGTTAAGCTGCATCTTTGGTCTTATGTTAAATCACCTCCTTGCCAAGGCTAAAAATTGCTCCATGGTGTAATCACAAACTGCAGCAGCAGAGCGAAATAACAAATTTCATCCCCATATAATAATAACAACAAGTTACGTTTCCATAGCACCCCTCTTCCTCTCGGATCCAAAAGGACATTAACTCACCAAGGCACACTCTGCGAGCAGGGATCATGTCATCCAGCCCTGAAATACAGCCACTGCTCTCTCAGGGTGTGAGCCAGCACTAAAGTGGGGTTTAAGACAGACAGAGGACTTGCCAGTGCAATAGGAATGGGATGCCACAGAGCAAGAACTGCATCCTCCATCATGCTGCTGGTGAGAGGACTCTCTCTGATCGATGGACTGCTCTCTGCAGAGCTGTCAGACAAGAGATGCTGCTTTCTGCTGACAACACTAAGCCCAGATCTCTCTGGGACAATGACAAATGCTGGAGCTCCCTGTCTTTAGCAGCAGCCAACTGTGCTAAGCACACTGTGCGTGCCTGGAGGGGCAGAGCTGCTGGGAATGCTGTGGGAATGCTGGAAATGGCAGCCTGGGCACCTCTGGTCAGAAAAGGTTCTGGGTCATGCACTGAAAGACAAAACCAGGCCCTTGTTCAGCTCGGTCGTGCTGGGATCACTGCCCAGTCGTGCCTACTCAAACAGGGTCAACCCACGCTGACTGCAGCCCCTCTCAATACAAACTGCAGCCTGGGCTGGCTGGAAGCTGGGCTTTGTGTTAGTGGGCTCAGGAAGACAGAGACCCCGAGGCTTTTCCCACTAAGCAGTCTGTCTGTCCCATCCTATCCCTTGGAAGCCTATCAAAGAGCTACTGTTCCCCCAAAAGAAGATAAAACAGAATAAGGAGCATGTAGGGCTTAAGAGCCCAGCAGTGAATGAAGGGGACTTCACAAGGCAGCGGGACCGAGGAGCGGGTGACGCAGAGCTGCTCGGGCCGAGCTCGAGGCAGACAGCTACAGACCGCCCTTGCTCCCTGCTTCCTTTCCAGTGTTTTCCACATCCTCCTGCCAAGAAAGCTCCGAGAGCTGCCTGCCTTGTCTGGCAAACACTTCCCACTGCGGCGTCCTCCCTGCCAGCACACGTGTGTACACACATGAACATGCATGTACGGGGGGACCCACAGCAGGGCTGGCTGCTGTGCGGCGGTGGGGCACTCACACAGCTCGGTCCTTACTCCTCACCAAGGAGAGGCCTGGGAGAGCAGGGGGTGACCGAAGAACATGAAGCATTTTGGGTCCTTCACGGACCTTCTAAGACAGGGATAACGCTACGGTTGGCAGCAGATGGAGGGAAGAGGGAAGGCAGCACACTAGAAGAGAGGGAAGCACTGCTCAGGCCTGGGTGGTAAATGCAGAAAGGGGTTTGTGCTTGTCACTAGTGCTCCCATGTGCCACACAAAGGCAGATCTCTGGGTCCCAGAGGCCTGAGCCTCATAGATCTTTATGATATTCACAACCACCAAACATTGTGACATACCTGTGAAGGTACCTGGAGCCCCTGCTCCTGCGCTCAGCCTACACTGAGCGAGCAAAAACCTGCATCTCTGTCTGGTGGGTTTGGGGTCGGTTTTCATTTCCTGCTGTGTGAAACAGGGCGAGCAATAAAATCAAATCCTTGGAAACAAATGACAACTGTTTCATGGAGTAAAAATCCCAACGCCTTTCCTGGCTGCCTGTGCCACAGCTACAGCACACAGGCTGCTCGCACAGGTAGAACAGGCTCTAAGTCTGGACTTCCTCACTTTTATGGGTTTAAATCAGACCCCTCTAGGTGTTTAAGGCCATTGTTGAACTGCTAACTGCTGACTGACACCAACTGGGTGATTCTGCATTCTCATTTGGCTTTCCTTTTCACTCCATCTGCCTGCCACAGCAGACGGGAGAACCAAACAGAGCAGCAGAGTAACAGGCTTCAGACTCGATGATCTTGAAGGTCGGGTCTTTTCCAGCCTAGTTGATTCTATGACTGATTCTGTGATAGGTGAGTGACAAAGAGTGGGCTGGATGTGCACCGAGCGGGGGTAAGAGCTCACCAGCGGATCTGTGACTGTAAAGGTGTTGGGATAAACTGCTGCATTCCCTAACTCGGTGAGCAAAAGGGATGTGTAAATGGCTTTCTTTCAGATAAAGAGCAACTGCAGCTGATGTGGCGGAAGGAAGAAGATGAAGAGCTACATGTTGCTGCCACAGAAGCTAAAGGAGGAAGGTGATCCTCCCCATGAGGCTGGCTTCAGCCTTAGCAAAGAGCTCAGGACCTTTCCTGCCTTACCAAGGCTCTCATGCATTGGCAGCAATGCTCCTGAGTGCAACACATCCCTGTGCTTCAAGAGGTTGGGGATTTTCTTCCTCCCTTTTTCCTTGTCTGAGAAGTGAGCAGCAGACTCTGGGTGTCTGCACACAGTGCCCAGAGCCTGGCAGCAGGGACAGAGACAGGCCCAGGCAGTGGTTCATGAAACACCCCGTGGAACCAACACTTTCCCTTACCAGGAAAAGCCTTTCGCAACTGGATGTCTCTGAATGGGGATGTGGGTGATTTCAGAACTCTCCCTCCATGACCTCTCCCCTTCCAGCCAGACTGTGGCTGCTTCTTAACGGAGGAGGCAAACTGGGTTGGGAACATCACTAATGGCATGGAAAGAAATGGGAGAGACTTCCCAAGAAATGCAACCACAGAGCTGGTTCCAGGAGCTCCTCCCTGCACACCAGCAGCTCCCAAAGGATCCTGGAAGCAGCCAAAGTGCTCATCCTACCTGGGATCATAAAAGTCTCCAAAAGAAGCTATCAGCAAACTAAAGCCAGCCTTTTCTCACAATAATCTACCTTTCTTGATGTGGATCAGCCCAAATCCTACAACTGCTGGCTCACAAGTGGGGAACAGAACTACAGCAACATTTCCCCATCTAACGGCATCTGCACTCTTAGACAAATCATGCTTGGTTCAACATACCAGCAAACACACTTTAAAATGCTCCCTCTGCTCTCCCATTAACTATGCTGTCTAATGAGATGCCTCGTGGGGAGTCCTGGTAACTTCCAGTGAGCAATTAGGAGGTGTAGTTTCAAATGGGAAACAATCAGCTACACAAGCAATGCATCCACGTCTGCTGTGTGCAGACACCCCAGGGGCTGGCACGAGCTGTTACACTTGGCACTCAAAGGCTCACAAGCTCCATCGGCACAGGGAAGTCTGACTCTGTTCTCCCATGTGCTCCTGCCTTAACACCACCGTTGATCTCTGCTGTGACACAGACCAGAAGCAGGCTTCAAACCACAGGTTTTCACCACAGTCCTGAGAAAGCACGAGAAAGATCTTGGTAGGATCACTCTGTTGAACATGAGGAGAAGGTGAGGCTGGAGAACGGAGGAGACCCCTGAAATCAGAGAGGAGCTGGAGGAACTTGCCCTTCCCATTAGACACTTCACAGTGCTTTGATTTGGTGCTACCCACTAAATACATCCTGACCCTGCAGGTCTCAGTTACAGTCACAGCACCTGGGTCCCATCAGCACATCTGGCACAGCTGGGCACGACACATCTCCACCCTGCAGCCACCCCGTGACCACCATCCCAACTGCAGCCACTCTTCTGCCTCAGAAAGAGGCAAAGCCAGAGGTGAGGGAGAAAGTTTCTCGAGGTCTGAGGGGTGTTTGGGAGGTGAATCAGGGCTGGGGGGAGACGAGGACCGGTGATTCCCGAGCCTGGTACAGTGTTCAGTCCAGCCTGGCGTTACCTACAATTAGGTATTTACCTCTAACAGCAGAAATGTCATACAACCCATCTGATCACATGATAAATCCTCCAAAATTGGCCCTCAAGGTTTCAACTGCCTCTTCAGCAACCTCAAAGCCTGTATCAACCTTGCTGGAATCCTAACCAACTCCTGGTCCCGTGGTATGTGGCTCCACATGACCAACTTTTACCCCAAAAGGTAATTAGAAGATAAACTCAGCCTTGCTGTAAAAGAAGCAGTGAGCTTCCTAAAGCTGTCTCCTGGAATCACATTAAATTATAACCTCTAGTTTTTCCCTTCCCTATTATTGTGCTGAAATCTCTCTACATCTCCCTACCAAGAAGTACAGATACCTCCAAACATTCCCTCCATGGGACTTCAGGTTCAAACCCCAAAAGGCAGCAACATTTGGCCTTTTCTGGTTTATTTTTAATCTCAAGCTTTATGAGGCAGCTGACTCACATTTTGGCTGGCAGGGCTGGACTCGTGTAAGTTATTGCATCCTTGCTATTTTATTAATCAAGATAAGTTTTCCCACTTGTGCTTGAGTTGTCGGTGATGCCACTGAGTGCTGCAAGAACCACACACATCCCTGCCTTGGGTCTCCGGCAGGTGAAAGGCCAGACACTTCCTCCTTCAGTCTCTGCCCCAGGCATCCAGAGTGGAAGGTGCAGAGAGGTGAAGTTTGCCAGCACTGCTCAGCTCTATCAGCTCATTCAAGCATCTCCTCCCAGAGGGGAGCTCCACCCTCAGCAAAAGGCAAGGAATCCTACACATACCAGGGCTACTGTGACTTGTTAAGTATGGTTTTGCTCCACATACCCCCGTTTCCTTTCCAGCAATGCACCAAAAAAAATACTGAGGGGAGAGTTTGTAGCTGAGGAATTCAGTGAATGATTAACTCCATCCTACCTCTTACCCATTGCTCTCCATTCCCTCGTGCCTCGCAGAAAGCCCGGTTCCGGGTAGCAAAACCATGCCAAAATCTGATACCCCAAAGGTTTTGCTTGCGGAGTTGTCAGGTGATGTGCACGGTTATAGCTCTGAGTTGAAACCCATTAAGTGCAGTAATGATTAATCCAGAACCCTGGCATAAGTTCATGATGAAATGTTGCTCCTCTTGTCACACCAATTGACATAAATGAATCCTGCTTCCCGGAGGTCACCAGGGAGGAACGTTCTCCATGCAGGCCTGCGGAAGAGGACCTCCAGCACACCAGGAGCAGGGGCTAGTGCAGGGACAGCTCTTCACCAGGTAGCCAAAGGCTACAATGACTTAGATGCTGCTCTCCCCGCAGAATGAACCACATCTGCGTCACACTGGGCTGCTCTTGGGACTAGGACAAGGCAGCTCTGCCCGTCTGAAGATGCTTCAGACCAGAGGCAGCCAGATGCAGGTGCATCCCACACTGCAAGATGTTCATGTTGGATTGGCCTCATGTGCACGTGCAAGCCCACGTGTCTATCGCACTCAGCTGCACTCCTGAAGGCTGGGAGGGCTCAGGCACAAACTCCCTGTATGACCTCAGGCAACTCCCTCACTCCCCACGAGCATGAAGCTCTCAGAGCCTTACCCACTGAAAACCAGGAAAACCTCCTTTTTCTTTTGCCCTGTCTATTTTTACTGCAGGATCCTGAGGAAAAGGTCTGTTATGAAGTATGCCTGTCTCTGGTACCCAGCACTACGAGGTCCCCATCCTGCCCAGGGCTCACAGCACAGCACATACAGAAACCAATTCCCACACATACCACAATACCATGCCATACAGATACAACTGACTCTCTGCATTCTGAATTGGGATTTCTGGCACCTTTACACAGAAAAGGTGCCAGCACTGCTGATATGTCAGGATTTACTCCCCAGCTTCTTCTTCATCACTCAAGGAGGACTAGCAGCAGGCAAGAAAGCTGAAAAGCTCTAGTGTCAGGACTGAAAGCCTTTGGGTCCCACATTAGAAGTTTAGGTTTTCCTCCCACTAGAAGGACTGTATAATTTCAGTGGCATATGCTGAAAGCCACTTACCACCCCAGCCTGTCACCAAAGCCCCTGGCATGGAGAGCAACATGTGAGTAAATGGTCCTTGCACTCCCCTTTCCATGCCTGGGTTTCATCAATTAGCGGTGCTGAGCCACTTGTGCAACCACAACAGGTATCTGCTTAGACTGTGCAACACCAGGACCCTCATGGCACACACTCAGGGCAGGGAGACACCACACAAAGCTGTATATGGCAACCTGAAATACATGGACACCCAGCATCCCAAGACCCAGAAACCCGTCCTTGCATTATGAGAGCCAGGGTATTTCATGGACTCCACATACTGATGGCCAAGTGGGATTCAAGAGCAGCCCCTGATCAGCACAACATGGTGCATCTGAAAGGGTAGGTGGGAAGGATTAAATTAGAATTAGGACCCCCAGAAGTTAAACAAGTGTAAAAGTTGAGTTGCAGCCAGAAGGAGAATTGGGACCCATCCGTCTCACATGCCTGTGTCTCATCCCAACAGTAAGCTCGAGCTCCTGCTGAGGGCTTTTTCTTGCTCTAGATTCAATGAAGACACAAAAATGCTGCTGCTGCAACGTGGTTTGTGTTGTAGAGGACAGAATCCCTCCCTCTGGAAGGCCGTGTTCCAGGCTGCAGCGGTGGCAGCACAGCAGAGACACGGCTCCTTGTACCCTCCACTGAGTATGATGAGGCAGAGGATCAGGACATCGTGAACTCGGGTCGAACACCGGCACGCACCCTAAGGAGGAGGAACGGGCCAGTCTCCTCTCCCCCTCATCAGCCATCCTGAACCAACCAAGCAGCAGCAGGGATCTCGTAGTACCTGCTACAGCCAAGAGCTACTGACAGCCTGCTCCTGAGCCGCGCTGTCGGCAGGCCCAGCTCTGCAGCCCCAAGGCACGGCTCAGCCCCAGGACTCGGCACGGCCCATGGCACCCCTTTCCCACCCTGAGCCCGGCAGGAAAGGAGATGGATGAGCTGGGATGTGCCCAAGCCCTGGCATAACCCTGTGTTTCCAAGGGCTCATCTATGAGATGACGGGACCCGCGGTGCCACAGTGACAACAGGCTGCCTGCACCTAAGGAACAGAGTCATGTCCTCCTGCTCCTGGAGCCCATTGGAAGCAGCCACGTTTATCCCAGGATGTGTCTGTTTGGGAAACTGACAGCTCGGCCTTGAAACTAAACATGAAGTTGGGCAGAAAACAAAACTCCTTTTTTCAGATGGCTTCAAAGAAAACCAAAGGTTCTCTGGCCATGGCAGCACAGGGGGATCCTGCTGGCTCCAGTACCTGCCACACGGTACCAGTAAAGCACAAGGCTGTGTGTTGAGATCAATGCCAAGAGGTTGAAGCCCAAGCAGGGGTGGGAAAGCAGGACCAAGTTTACCAATAAGCCCGTCAAAACAAGCGTGTTTTGCTGCCCTGCCATTTACCTTGCTCAGGGTGAAGGCTCAGCTTCCCAAGAGCTGCACAGGACAATGTTTTGCTGCCTTCTCAGGAGGATGGCAGAGCACCAGGCAAGGAGGACTTGGAAACCCAGGGCCCTTCTCCAGCAGCCAAGCACTGCAGCCCTCCACGAGCACTGAACTCCCCAAAATAAGCCCTGCAATGCTTCCGCGGGGTGAGGAGGCACCAGCCCCACCGCTCCGACAGGGGAGACCGAGTGCAGATGAATCAATGACAGCCCGGCCCGCACAACCAGGGTCAGAACTGAAAACAAAACCCAGCCCTGCTTTTCCCTCTGTGTTCCAGCTGTTGGACAACACTGCCCCCAGTAGCTCGGCTCTCTTCCCAAACCAAGGTATGCACTTCGATTCCCTGACTGCGGACGGGAGAAGGGCAGAGCAGGAAGCAAATCCTGGCCGTCCGCACACTGGGCACAGCCTGCATGGCTGCTGCAGAATTAGCAGCTTCCAGGAACTGCAGAGCCAGCCAATAATTACACCACCAGCTCCACTGCCACCTCCCTGCTCGATGGGAATCATCAGGAATTGTGGTCAGCCTGCACAGGGTGCTCCATGGTGATCAGAGCAACCCGGAGGAGAAGAGGACCTGGAGCAGGGCAGCGTGCCCTCAAAAGATCCAGGACTCTTACGACTTATGGAATGTCTTTGCCAAGCAGCTCCAGAGCGCATCTACTCCAGGGCAAGCTCTGCATCCTGCGGGAGCGGGGGTGTTGGGAGATTCATTTCCGAACGTAGCCTCCTCTCCCGGCTCTCTCTGAGGCTCCGGGATCAAGCTACAGACTTGGATGTGTCACAGCTAATGCACAGGAAGCCAGAATGCAGCAGTGGGCTTTGCTGGCTTCTCTTCGAGGTCTGATGGCTAGCTGTAATTAACCCTTTAAATGCCAAATTAGGCCAGAGGGTAATGCTCCATCTGACTGGCTGCAGAACATGGGTCACTACCCTCAGAGCAAAGCAAACCCAAGGCAATACAACTTTAACTCGTGGCTGTATCAGCTGCAATCTGTGCACCTCATTCATCTCCTCAACTAGCCAAGGCCAGTGCCATTAGTGCCATGACAGCTTTCTGTCCTGCCAGCACTGGAAAGGCAGAAAGCCTTGTGAGAAATGCCTCCTTGCTGGATGCAATGAGTGACAGGAGGGAAAGCAGAGAGGGGAAGGGCCTCAGAGCGCCGGCTCTGGC
This sequence comes from Nestor notabilis, assembly GCF_000696875.1. Classification (NCBI taxonomy): domain Eukaryota; kingdom Metazoa; phylum Chordata; class Aves; order Psittaciformes; family Psittacidae; genus Nestor; species Nestor notabilis. The sequence continues at coordinate 9,151 of NW_009938073.1, read as the reverse complement.
TCCTGAGCTACTGAAGTGAGTTTGTGTTAGATTCCAGAACCAGCGATGCTCCTGGCACTCCCTGCACAAAATGGGGTGTGTTTTCTCTCTCCATGAAGACTTGGGAATTGTGTTGTGTCAGTCTAGCACAGCCTCAAGTACTGCCCAAACAGCTTAAGCTTTGTTTCTATGCTGCTGTCCTACCATGTGCTATGCCCTGTAACAGCTTTACTGCACAAAGGGGCAGCAGCTTGCTTTTTCCTAAGTAAAACCACTACTTACTGCTGTATATTAGCTACAGTGGATTTTTAAACACAGCTGAAAGACTAACACAGTCTCACCCTTGGCCTCTTCCAGCTTTTGTCTTCTCACCTCAGTTTTGTCTACACTGAGTTCTTTCAGACTTGCGATACAAACGTTGCACTGATCCATGCCATCAGAGGCTGCAAATCTAGCCAGAGTTCAGTCTATAAAGCCAGCAACTTCATGTTTTCCCTCTGTAGGAGTAAAATAACGTTCCCACACTCTGATCAAAACCTTTGCTCTGCACAGATTTAATTCATTACTTATGAATCTCTGGCCAACGCCGCTGGTCGTTCCAGTGGCTCTCTACTTGCTGTTGCCTCCTGAGGACAGGGAACCCCAGGGAACCTTCTTCTTCCCATGCAGTCAAGTAGCTTTGAAGGGATCCTGACTAATGGCTTCACCAATGTACTGCTTATGTTAACAGTCCTCCTGCAGAAAATCACCCAGGTAGCAATAATGAGCTGCCCTTTACAACTGCTTTACAGTGGGTTGGTCAGGGGCCAAGATATTTTCCAATGGAAACTCTTCTCCCAGGGAATCACCCTGCATCGTGTTTCACACGAGTGCTTTGTTTGGTTTTAGGAAACAGGAGAAGAGTTCTTTTTAATTGTGCTATACTTAGGCGCAAGGGCAGCTTCGTGATACAAATCACTGAGGACTCGCTGCATGGCCTGCAGGGATCGTTTATGAGGCCGGAATGGCAGCAGCTCTGCTAACACCTCAAAGGAAAGAGCCTCTATTCCAAGTTTATGCTTATGCAGGATTGCCTGGACCACCTTCCATGACTTGGGTCGGAGCTGCCTCTTTGCTGTGTCTGCACCGTGCCTAAGCTATGAGACCCCAGAGGTGGTACAGCAATACAAAACACTCAAGGTAGCAGTTGACTGCTCCCTCCATACCCAAACTCCTCCTCTTCAAAACACACTCTTGCCAGGCGGCTTTCCAACCTTTTTCATCTGGAGAAGAGTGAAACACAGCTCCCTGCCCAGGGCCAGCTCCCCGCTCCAGGCAGAGCACAGCCCCTTTCACAAGGTCTTCACAGCACTCCTGGGATCTGTCTGTGGGTGACGAGGCGAGACACTGCCCCGAAACCCATCCCGCTCCTCCTTATGTTGAGGAACTTCATCTCAGAGGTGCCTGCAGGAGTTAACGCGGAGCTGAGCGCAGGGAATGTGGCTGCAACACTTTGCTGAGAGGCTGCACTCTGCCCAGCTGCGGTTTCCAAGCGTTCCCTCAGCTCTCTAAGCCCCAGGAGAGGAAATGTGGCCCACAGGCTCCGCGCTGGGAGCGCGCGGCACAGGATGGGACCCGTCATTATTGTTATCACCCACCCCACGGCCGGCCTGGCACGGACGGGTCCCAACCAGCCACGCAGCAGCCTCTGCATGTGAAAGCCATTAAGCAACAGCACAGAAGCAGCTCATGAGGCAAAACCCATGAACATTCCCACACGGCCAGCGACACGCCGGAGTGCACATCGGAGCCACGGACATCCCCTTGAAGCTAAGGCTGGTGTGTCCAGCTCTGACAGCTCCACACACAGACACTGCAGAGCATCCCCCATGCACAGCCTGTGTGCCAGCGCTGCTGTCCTGCTGTTGGAAATGTGGCATGTGGGAGCAGCAGCGAGGCAGGAACTGAAACATCTGGTTTTCCCGAGCCACGCTTGGAAAGGATAAGCTGTATTCAAGTCCTAAAACACAACCAGCCCAGCTGCGAGGCAGCAGATGAACAGAGCAGGACAAAATTAGCCACTTCTGTAGCGCTCTTTCAAGCAACATGAGGTTGCCCTGCAAAAATAAATACACAAGAAGGAACATCGTGGGGGTTTTATCCAGCTGTTAGAGGGATTCGTGCGCTCGCATCACTGCGATGATGCATCCCCCCGAGTCACAGCTCTGTGTGCACAGCGGATTCCCACCTCCCTGGGTCTGCCTGCAGGGCAGCAGGGATCCCAGCCAGCCTCCCCACACCGTCCCAGACAGGACCAGACAGAGGAGCTCCCACCAACCTGACCTAAACCAAAGCCTTGCGGCTCTTGCGGCTGCAGGCCGGGTTCCCTCCACCCCCTTCCCGAGGCGTGGCTTTGAGAGAGAAACGAAGAGCTTTGGCCAACAGAGCTCGCCTGGGCTCCGGCGTTCCCAGGCTTAGCTGTTCCTCCGATCCTCCCTCAGGAGGACTCAGCCCACACCCTAGATCCTCTTTTTAGCGAGCCACTCCCACCTCTCCCTGACCATGAGGCATCTGCAGGCCGGGTTCCCTCCACCCCCTTCCCGAGGCGTGGCTTTGAGAGAGAAACGAAGAGCTTTGGCCAACAGAGCTCGCCTGGGCTCCGGCGTTCCCAGGCTTAGCTGTTCCTCCGATCCTCCCTCAGGAGGACTCAGCCCACACCCTAGATCCTCTTTTTAGCGAGCCACTCCCACCTCTCCCTGACCATGAGGCATTTGCTGCAGCAGAACCTATTTAACCCATTCCCAGCAGGACCCCTGGCCGAGCAGGGGAAGGTGTTTACAGCACCCCACTCAAGCCCCCACACCAGAAGAGGCTTAACCCTGTGTCCTCGCCTTAGCTGCAGGGAAAAGTGCTCTTTTGCTCCTGATCTAAGTCCTCCTCCCTGCTAGAGGAGCCCAGAGCAGCCCCGATCCTACGGGCTAGGGTGCCAGGGGATGCTGCAAGGGAGTGTGCAGAGGCCACTGCTGGGGACCTGCATGTAGCATTAGTGATGTCTGAACCAGGAGGTGGGCAGAGGCTCCAGCCAGGGCTACAAACTCCACCCTGGAAATCTCCATTGCAAACTAGTGATTAGACCTCATGACTTCATCAGAGACATGTAAAAATAGCATTGCATGGAGCCTTCTGGAGACAAGGAGCTGTGTGTATAGGGGAGCAGAAGGCAGGCTGCCCAGCTGCTGCGCGAAGAAGAAAAGGGCCCAGTGTGGGTGGCCAGGTACAATTCCAAATGAATAGGAATAGGCTGACTGAGTCCTGGCCTGGATCCAGAATTCATGTCCCTTCCAACCCAAAGCACTCTATGATTTTATGATGCTATGTCAGTACAGATTGTCCCGCAGGCTTGTTGAAAGGAAGAGCTGCTGCACAGTGTGTCTGCTGCTGCCACGGCGAGCACGGTGTGGATGATGCTCAAGAGCACGCACCAGCATGACTGCAGTGGGAAGAGAGCCCCATCGCCTCACAACACTGTGCTGTCAGAGGGCAGCCGCAGACCCAAACTGGAGGTAAAGCAGGGCCACACGACTGCAAAATGCTGTAGGTGGGAGATTCACCACCACAAAGTGAACATCGTCATTTCCCTCCACCGAGTACTGTCACCAAAGCAGCATCTCACACTATCCTAACAATCAAATCAAAACCGACACTTGCTTAAACAGAACACCACAAGACCATATGCCACATCTGAAACATCATCTCCAGTCCCAGCTTAACTTTTTCATTCGCCTGTTGCAAGAAAGCCAGAGAGATGTACTCATTCCTAACCTGAGGGGAAGTGGTTTTACTGTTGGACTGACAGAAAACAACTAGTGAATGTTACACTTTGTTTTGATTATCTCTCTTTAAAGCCAGTAGTAGCACATCGTCAAAAAGGATCAAATCTTCTGAGGGAAAGGGAGGAGCTGGGAAGGGAGGACAGAATCTGTTTACTGGCCATGGTTCCTGTAATATACCACAAATGCTACAGACGGTCACCTCGTATGTTGTTGATGTGCTTCCTGATGATAGCTGTCCTTGGAAAAAAAAACAGGAATGGCCGTAATCACATGGGTTTGCTTTTTGTGCCCTTTGCAAAGCAAAAACTAACGTTATGTTTCAATCTGACATTTTTAGGTTTGGCAATCAGAGATGCCAACTCCGCTTCGGTGTCCAAGCAAACAACAGTCCTTCGCTACGAAAAACAAGTTAATTCTTTATTTTGCAGTAAAGACAGTTAAAATAAGGCCAGTTAAGAAATAAGGGCTGGGGATGTCTGATGTGACACCCTCACCCTCCCTCCTGCTGCGACAGACAGTGACCCTGGGCAGAGCATGTTCATATAGGTGGCAGAAGCTGCAAGGGGAGCTGCAGCTTTCCAGCCTTGAAGCTTGATCTCAGCAAGGCTTGGGGAGAAGGGTGGGCTGATGTGGGGCGAGAGAAGGGTGGGCTGATGTGGGGTGAGAGAAGGGTGGGCTGATGTGGGGTAGCAGCCATCTGTCTGAACAGCAATAGCACCGTTAAGTGCAGCCCACTAACAGAGCTGCCAACTTTCCACTGTGGAAGAGACAGAAATTTTCTCCTTGAGCCTGACACTGACTGCCTAAATCATTGTGTCAGCCGTGATGGGACTAATGCACAAGTTCCATGTCCCCCACACTCCTGTGTCCCCCACTCTTCTCACTGTAAGAGCAAGAACCTTTGTGCAGCTCGCAGCAGCTCCCCCCTGGCGCTGGAAAGCACGGCTTTGCTCCCAAGCTCTGTCTTCGCCCCTGCTTGCTTTCTTATTCACATATTAAGACTCAAATGTCTGAGGACATCTGGGGTAAATAAGAGACAAGATACAAACTCAAGCTGAACTGCAAAGATCAACCAAAGGACAGCAAAGCTTGAAGAAATGGAGAAAGGATGACGCAGAACCGCGTTATGGAAACCACAGCGTGGAGAACGCCGCATGACGAGAGATAAAACAAGGAATCCTGTTAAATGGCAAACAGGGAGCGAAGCATTAACAAACCATATGAGTCTGTTTCATGCTGCCTTCTCACTGATTCTCTGTTTTAAACCCCTCTTTGTGAGAGCAGAACGAAAGCAGCTGGGAGAAATGCAAGAGAGACCTGGCAGCGTTCGCAGGCAGGAAAAGAGCCGGATCGAGCCCGCACTTTCACTCCAACAGGGAAAAAGCCACACGCAGAAAGGCACCACGAGTACACTTAAAAATTGAAGGGAATACAGGGAAAAATCAGGGCAAACAGGACATGGTATATATGCAATATATATACAGGAGATGTGAGAGGAACCCCGAAAGATGAGGTGAACAGTGACATGGGTTTCCTCTCTACTAGCATCTACCAAGGGTGGGAGCAAGCATCCAAGTCTGCCCAGTGGGACTGCGAGATGTGGAGCTACACCTTCTTAACGTGTGGTCTTCCATCACTACCAGGGTTTGTAAGTTGGGCTGCGCCAAGCTGCAAATCCCAAAAGCATTTAAATCCTGGGCTAACATCAAAGAAGTCAGACACCTTGATGCTGCTCAGGGTTATTTCATTGCAGGTTTCACCACGGAGCAGAAACGCTTTGCACACCACCTCCGTGGTGGATGCCTTTTCTTCCTGAGCAGGACCTTATAACCCCCACCAAAAAAGACAGTTTTAACTTTAAAAAAAAGGCGAGTTTCTCCACCACAGGCACTCAAATTCCTCTGAAGCTTTAGGAAGGAGCACAATAAACAACACAGACCTGCTCGCACCACTGCTGCAGTGGCCTTACAGTGACACTAACACCAGCAATTATTAATGCTCTGACAGAATAACACAGAATTGCCTCCTTGTTCAGTGCTTAAGCTGTAGTCACAGTTTGCTTCTGTGATTTGTCCCTTCCATAGGCTGAATGAATCTCACTTGTAAAATATTTACCTAGCACTTCATTTGGGCCTTTTCCCCACTCCAGAATTCCTCACAAAAGAGAAGCCCAGCCTTGTTTTCACTGGGGATACAGCTCCTTGTAAGAATGACATTCCAGGCTGCTTATGTTCTTCCTCAGAACAGCAGTAAAGCTGTTCTACCTCTGTGGACTGGACACTCCTGTACAGACACTCCACTGCCTGTGATCTTACCTAAACTGGATTTTAGCTTTAACTGACTTTTGTCCCCCCTCCTGATAGCTTTTGAAGACATCTTGAGCCCTGAAAAGGCTTTTACTGCATCACATAACAATACCAAAACCCTGCCGATCGTTGCCAACCCTTGAGATTTCAAATGTCACGGACTGTAGGTCCCTGAATCACAGGATGTGTTTATTTGGAGCAGCTTTGCTGAGGTGGAGTCACCGGCTGGGCAGTGGAACCCCAGGGCTTGCTGCCAAATCCACAAAGAACCCCTGGATGAAAGTTGTGACCCCCCAATCTGCAAAGCGTCTGCAGGACCGTGGTGACAGCAGAGCTCCTCTGATCTCAGCTTCTCCTTCTTATCCCTCCACTAACAGCATTCCATGTTAGCGAAGGGAAAATAAGGGAGTTTCAGCTCTAGTCTTTTAAATCGAGATTCTAATCTCCACTTCAAAACTACCACGATATTAAAGATGCATCAGAAGCAGTCAATACTTGCAAGGGAAAGTCAGAACATCTTTATGAGGCTTATTTGCAGTTGAGGAATGAAAGCAGTGGTGCCAGCTTAGGGAACAGCCGAGGCTCCAAGGAAAGGCAGACGAACTCCGCAGAGCACTTGAAAAACCATCAGATCAGAGCATTTCTGAAATGGAGAAACTCAGAAGTGCAAATGCTGCTGTTTGAAGCGTGTTCCTCTTAAATGCAGGGGTTTATGTTGTGCACTGCAGCCTATGTGGAAAACCAGACTTTGCTCCTGATTCCAGCCAGACTTTGCGTTACACTTCAAGAACCCGACTCTGGCCATGGGATAGGGCCAATATCCCCATTTGCTCAGCCTGGAGACTGCTCCAGCCAGGTATGCAGCGTCTGTAAGCAGCAGAGCCCATTTCCTTAGCGATTCTTTGGATGGGGCGTTTCTTCTGCACTCCCAGAACAGTGCTGCCAACATTGGCATTTGTTTCCTCAAAGTTGCTACGTCCATAACGTCGGATATGAGAGGAATTCATTCCCTAGGACTTTTCTCACATTTGGGATCACATTTGCTGAGCATAACTCCAAGCAGAGTCAGGGAGCTCTGGCGCTGGTGATTTCCTGAACTCGGCCTTTCTAAAGGCTGTCTTCTGCTCAGATGAACAATAAAGAAGTAGTTTTGTTTAGATACTGGGGGGAAAAAAAAGCTTTTCTCTAATGAGACAGTGACTATTAAAAGCACCATTTACTTTATCTGTCAGTGTTCAATAAAGAGAACATGAAATGAATAGACAAAACCACTTGCATAACTTCATTCTGACATGAGCCAAAGTCCCTCGCATCCCGACATCAGTAAATCTTCCATGGCTGTAACGCCGCCGCGAGTGCACATCCCTCCTTTCCCATCATGAGGAGGTCAGACAGGACTGTAAGCTTCTCCCCGAAGGAAAACCCCTGTGCCACAGCAGAGCACTTCAGCACATCTTATACCAGTCATCACACCATCACCAGCACACACTTCTTCAGCGGCAGCGTGACAGCGCACAGCAGATGATCTGCTGCCTGACAAAGATGACTCTACAGACGGAATTCCAAAGGCAGCCACCCCAAAGCATTCCCCTCACTGCACTGCTCTCAACAGGGCTGTAAACAAGGATTTCTCCACGGAAATCAGAGGAAGATGTCAGTAACACTATCCTGCCATTGCAGGACATTTCCTGCACTATGATGTTTCCCCTTCCCATATTCTGGGCACTTTGTTTGGTTGACCTGTAAGAGCTTTACATCCAACTCCAATTTGTCGTTGCATAACAGGAGCTAATCCAAAACGTTCTGGGAGCTTTTACAACTCAGCGCCTCTGAACAACAATAATATAAACAGTCTCAAACACTTAACTACCAAAATCAGTAATCCTAGAAACACCTTGTAATAATCCCCAATCCCTGAAGAGCCAAATGAAGGATTTATCATCCCAGCATTCCCAGGGCTGCTCTGCAAGTGACCAGCCACCTCGGTCACAACAGCACATTCAGTGTCCAGAGCTGCAGATCCCCAAATGAAACTGACAACAGATAAGGCAACGGCACAAACCCCTTAACAAAAACCAGTCCTTCCCAGTTAGGGACTTTCTGGCACAAACAATGGCCGGTTTGTTTGGAAAAGTCTAAACTTGTCTTGCAAGGGAAGAGTTGGAAAACACCTTGTCTGACGGATTTAGAGGCATGCGTTTTCCTGGAGTTTGTCTACACGCATCTTGCTGACCCGGGATTTAATTCACTGTGGTACTTCTGCACCATCTCTTTATCTATATTAACAGTGAAAAGTGGAAACTTAGTTAAGAACATCCAAACTGAAAGGCAGACCCTTCACATACGGAGATTCTTCCACTGTGCCGGGCCCCACGTCATCTCCCCGACGTGAATCACTCGACTTTAGTCTCCTCAAGAAATAGGAAAGCTGCTCGCTAAGGCAAACAAATTTAGGTTTGAAAATCAACTTAAACCAAAAAAAGAAACCGCTTTTCCCCTAAGTCTGGTTTCTGAATCATACAGTAACTGCACTTAAGTGACTGAGCACACGGACCATTCCCACGCGACTCCGAGAACACACCTTTCTCCTTTCTGACTGATTTCACAAACCAACAACTCCAGCATCTGGACACCAACACAAACACACCCGGCACCCACCCTCCCGCTTTCACCCAGAAATTACCGTTTAATGGAGTCTTCTGGACTCTCTGTGAACAGCACAGCGTTTACATCACATCCAGCAGCTCATATCCCACCACCACTCTCCCGTGATAGCCCCGGAACCTCAGAAACGAAGCTCCCAGCACGGAGCCTCCAGCCCCTCGGCACCGCGGTCCCTCAGCTCTCTCAAGCATCCCCTGCGGCTCACTCCACGGCCCCACCACCGTGTCTCACGCTGCTCACTGGGCCCTCCACGTTACCAGCTCCTGCCAAGCTGCACGCAGTGTTACACCATGGCCCGGCTTGGGCTGAACCCCGAAACCCTCTCTCCCACTGCAGCCAGAGCCCAGCGCATCCCCACGGCTGTCGCCTTCGGGGGCCACCAGCCCATTC
>NW_009938072.1:0-30113 GCF_000696875.1 Nestor notabilis | reverse complement strand
TGGCTTGGCGGAGGTGCCAGCTATAGCGATCCCTTGCGCCCCGCGCTTGCAGCGGGTAGCTCCACGGTGCTCGGGGAGTGGATATTCCTCTCGTTCCTTTAATTAGGTGAGGTCAAGTTTCCAGAGGAGAGTTATAACACAGGCATAAAATGGTTAAGGCTGGCGTTGAGGCACGCAGAGTTATTTTAAGGAACGGGGAAGATGAGGCGCGTACAAGGCAGGCGGCAGCGTTTGATCTCCTGGCTCTCAGCGTCAGTGAGATGGCCTCTCATCATTTGATTGGGCATTTGACAGGTTTGATACTTTCTGGGAACGTGTTATGGTCTTTACGTCTGATGAATTCAATGAGGGCCAGCTCGGTTATGCAAAGTAATTCGTGTGAGGCAAATAACCAATCCATCATTAAAAGATGCAAGACTTAGAATCGCAGTTCGAATTCCGCATTGGAAGCGAGCTGTTCTTAACTTGTCTATTAACTGTTCCCATATTTCCTGTAAGAGCTATTAAAAAAAGCAGGGAGGAATGGATTGTGATTAGATTCGTAGCATTGGCTTTCATCGAGTTATTCTTTTCCAAGGTTACGGTGGACTTGAAAGGTAATATTCTTTTGAAAGAGAAAATGTGCCGTGCGTAGCTTTCTCCTCGTGCTGTCATTTGTTTTTATTTTATTTCTGTTTAGAATAAATAATAAGCACCAGCCACAGATTCTGAACAGCCTGTTAATGACTGAAAATGAAAATACAGTGTGATTTGCTCCCTCCTTCCACCGAGAAGCAGCAAGGTGGCGAGCATTAATATCCCTGTGCTTTGGCCTGTACCAAATCCATTTCCCCCTCTTCAAAGCGAGGTGGAAGAAGTGTACTTAGTCTCTCACAGTTTTACTGTTCACCTGCATTTCACTTTCTGAGGAGGTGATAATGACTCCTGGTATAGAAAATCTCCTGTACCATGCCTCCTGGGATTTAGTATACACTGCATGATAGCAAGTAGCCACCTTGACAATGGTCAGAGCAAATATTTCTCCCTCAGGTTATTCAAAATAGTTTAATAATTTTTTTAAAGCTGCTGGATACTCTTTGACAATAAAATAGGTGCAACAAAATTGAAGAGACAACTAGTGACCGTCCTCAAAACGACTTTACACATGGTTTGTGTGTGTTAGTGCAAGCAACCCAGCTGAGTGCCCTGGGTGAGAGGAGTAACCTGAACGCAGGATTGGGCCCACAAGCCTGCTGGGTACCAGATGCTGCTCTTCCCTGTTGGTGTACATCCTGTATTTTCAGGATTAGCAAAATAACAAGCGAAAAAAGTTGTTGTTTTTTTTTTCTTTTCCAAATGTACAGTTGACAAAATCATCTTTTCCTACACAAGACAAGAAAATAATAATTATGAGAATAGTAGGACACATTTCTGTATTTCAGCCTGCGTGCAGCTGAATGTGACTCAGGGAGTTTTGAAGGGAAAGAAGCAGCAGTATTAGGTGGTTACAGTTCACTTACTTTAGAAGAAATCACTGCACAGGAGTGCTTATTTTGATTAAGTTATGATATTTTAAAGATTTCAGGAAGCCTTGTAGTAAATATTTTAATTGCAGACATTGAATATATTTCAGCTGGTCTTACAGAAGAAAAAGAAATAAAAATAAAATTTCAGAAACTTTTGTTGTTGTGCTACTGGGGGGGGGTGGTGGTGGTGTTGTTTTGCTGCTTTAGGTTTCCAATAATGAACTGTAGGCTTCTCAAGGCTGAGACACTCACAAAAAACCTGTACATGCGTAATTCTGAGCAGGGGACCAGCTCAACTGTTCTACTTTCCTGTGTAAAATTACAGCCAGTTTGTGTGGGATCAAGGTCTTTGTTAATCTATTTTTGGCTATACCCAAGGCTCTTCTCATTTAGGTATTAGTAAAAATGTTACTGTTCTGAGTAGACTTTCATTTTGCAGTGTTCTCTATTTCTGCATGTTCTTTATACTATTGGCTAAATTTGGCTTTGCAGCAGTCATTTGGAGTTAGGGCTCCATTGCAGCTCCCTGAAATGACCTCCCTGCCCTGTAGGAGGAGACCACTAAATCAAATAAGTGTTGTGGGATCAAAAGAGTTACAAGGTCCAACCTGACAGCAGGTATAATGGCAAAGCCTCTGATCTTTTTGTCTGGTCCCTTTGTACAGGAAAATAGGTAGGACCTGATCCAGAGCACCAGCGGGGCTGTCTGCTAGAGTCAACTGGAAAGGTTACGACACTGGCTCAGGCTGTGATCTCTTTAAGATTATTACCAGTCGTCTTCCCAAAATGCTGCTGAAAACACCTGTTTTCAAAAGTACCTTTTAGGCAAGGATTTCGAAACGTGTTACAATAGCGTTTACCCATCTCACTGGTGGGTAAACTGAGGCACTTGGTGACCGAACCTCATGTTTTTCAGGAATATCTGGTAAAAGCTGAGCAGGGCACGTGTTCTGCAGGGACCGTGCCCATGTAGGATGCCAGTTGAGCCACAGGGATGGTGGTGTGGGCTCTTGGAGACCTTCCCTCCGCTTGTGAGACAGCAGGACCACTGCTGCTCGCAAAGGGGGGTTTTGTTTGTGGCTTGGATTTCTATTTTAATCATCTCCTTGTGGGGAAAATATGAGTGTAGTGAAGTGTCTTGCTTTGGTAGGATGGGATTCTTTTCTTTGTTTGCTCCACACGCACACTTACACAGTGTTGATGGTACTTTGTGTTTATCTTAAAGACAGCATGACGGAAGGAATGTGTGTTGCCTACATCAGTTCGCTCACCCATATAAACATTTTCAGGAGGAAAGTCTCTATTTGTGTTTCTGTGTTTTGAGATACTCAACTTTTAGACTATTAATGAGACATTTTCACAGGTGGGAACAGCTGTCTGTGCTGCTCGTTATAACTTCAGTGGTACACTATCCAAATTTCTGAAGTCAGGTAGCATAATAAGACTTAGATAACCAGAAGTGAAAGCAGTCTGCATTGCAATTACAGGGAGTAATTTGTGAGAAGGGCTGAAGTCCTCCTCAGCCCTACGTGTGTGTTGCCCTCAGCGGACGCTGCTGGTCTCCCACCAGCTAATGGTGGGCCAGTGTTACGGGTTTCCTTGGAGCGTGTTCAGTTCATATAGGACAAATGTGCTTAGAAAACCTTACCTGCCTTTCACAGCGCTGCCGAGGGAGATTGTGTGCACATTTTATGCAAACGTGTAATTTTGAGCAGTTTCCTTAAAAAGTGCGTTTTAAGATGGTTCATTTGCGATCATGAAGACTCAGGGTAGAGATGAAGCCTGCTTGCCAAAATGCTGCCAAAATAAGGATCTGACTGCCAAATACCCAGAAAATTTATAAAACAGATAAATATGAAAAGAGGTTTAAAGTGTCAAATCCAAGATAACCCCTGCAGCAAAGCAGGATAAAAGCCTTTATTGTTGCTAATCTAAGAGCACATCGGATGTCAAAGGTCATGTATTTTACATAGAAGATGTATTGTCTTACATACTCTCAGGAAGGTGAGACCTGACCTATTATGATGGAGTAGAGTTATGTCCTTTAAAGTGCAGAATCAGGAATCTCTTCTACATGTACCCCAGCAAAGCACACAGGGCTTCCTACACAGCAAACGTGTACAAATTTTAGCCCCTGATCTTCCAGTACCATGTTACTGTTGTACCACAGAACTGTGAAAAGCTGCTCACTCAAAACTTGAAATATAAAATAAACAACAAAACGCCAGCGAGCAACAGATAAAACCCATATTCAGTTCATCTCAAGGTAACCTTTTTTTTCCTTTCCTGGCTAAAAATAATTGGGTTTCAATGGTAAAGAAGTAATGTCTCATTCTCATTGTGAAAACATTTTTCCTTCCAAAAGAAATGGCAAATGAGTACATTTTCTTTTGAAAGAACTTAATGAAGATTCTGATTTTTCCCAGACCTTGGTATTTTACTACCTCAGTAAAAAGCTTCACCTACTGATGTAGACAGTGTAACTTACCATTTGATGAGTTTCACAAACACCCCCAATACTCCACATCACTGTGTGAATTTTACGAAATGGAGTTTCACGTAGCTCTGTCTTACACATCCACATGTCACTGACTTTCCGTTTCATACGATGTCATCTGTATCACCAAATCATCGCATAGTTTTCTGTCTGTATTACATGTTATTCTGCACCCCTGCAACAGCACAGAAACATTTCAGTGGAATTATGTTATAATTTTACTCTATTAAGGTATTTGGTCAATTGATGTGGAATTAATTCTGAATGCTGTTAGTGGTTTGAGTTAGTAACTTGATCTAAATTAATAAACAAATGTTTTTCTTTTCTCTTGTACCATATGTTGATCCCAATTACATGAACAGAAAGTGGCAGATTGTCATGTTTCTTAAAAGATTACATACTCTTTTGCATAAGAGAGAGTACACAAGATGCAGTAATATACAGGGTAAAAAAAAACCCTACACGTGCTGTTTTCTCCCTCCTACTTTTTATAAAGATACACTTTAATTACTTCTCTTTTTAATACCCACTGCTCTTACCACCTTGGCATACTTGGTGTGTGCTCTTGGTAATGCTTAACGAGAAGATATCCCAAGGCAGTAAACAACTTTTTGAATTAGGAAGATGCAGCGAGTTTTAAAATCTCATTTAGGACTGTGTCTCTATGGAAAAGGAGGAGAAAAAAGGATCCAGAAGCTAAAATAGCAGTGGTTACAAATGGTCTTAAAATGCCTTAAGTAAGAAGAGCCCATTCAAACAATAGTCAGATTTCTGAAACAAAGGACTGAACTCATCTATTATTCAGACTGAAAATAGATTGATAGACATCAAGATTAAGAAAGTTTGTGCTAGAGAACAAAGATGTCTCATCTCCATGGGTTTTTTTTCCTTCTCTTTTTTTTTTTTTTTTTCTCCCAAAGACCAAGTTGTTCGTGCTGAACTGAAGAGCCTCATACTGGCTGGTACTGATAAGCAGCAGTCCTGTGACTTGATTGTTTTTATTAACTCTCTCTGAAAGTCAGTCACCATTAAACACGATTAGATTCATTTGTTGCTTTGTTTATGTTTGGACTTGCAAATGTGGTGCCAATGAAAATGCTTTGGGTGTTGTTGCTGACACTGACCCGGCAGTCACGTGTGTTACCTTCTTTCTCTGCAGGGTAAGAAGAGTGACCTTTTTGGGTGGCTGTAACTGAAGATTGCTTCACAAGAGCAACAGAAGAAGGTAAATACAAATACCATTTTGCACACAGTTTCTGAAGCATGTCTGAAGGAAGGATCTGATCCTGCAAACCCCAGGAGCGTGCTTTAGTCACGCAGTTAAAGGCTTTTCAGGCAATATTGATAGAGGTTGCACCGCTGGGCTCAGAGCTAAGCTTTTGGAGCCACCACTGTGCCTTAAACCTGTGTTTTGCCTGGGAAGCCAATGACTCAGGTATCCAGTTACATTTTAAGAGCAAGGCCACAAGGATGCACTGTTTGGCTCTCAGGTGTGTTCCGAGAAGGTTGTTGGGTAACCAGATAGAGCCCATGTGTGAATGGGAAGACCCTACTCTGGCTGGTCTTGGTGGCCACATGGCCAAGTCTGTGGCCCAACATCCATCCCAGGTGCTGGGCTGGGAGCTGCAGTGGCTCAGCCCTGCAGGAAGGTTCCCTTACCAGGGAAAAACCCTTGGGGAACGGTCAAGTCAGCTTGAGTGCTGCTTTGTCCCAGGCTGATACACTCCTGGATTTACAGCAGGAAAGCAGAATTTAGCTTTTAATTTCATTGCTTATTATCACTGCAGAACTGAAAACACATGCTTTTTAGTCTTTGGAGCTCAGCGAAAAGGAAAGAAATACCACTCGCTGCAAAATGATTTTTATTTAAAGCGAAGTGCAAGTCCGTTGCTTCTAAATTAACTCCTTGCCTCTCTGGCCCAAAGTTTCCAGTTGCAAAGGAATATTAACATCACAAAAGTGGTGATTCACAAAATTAACTTGCAGAAGAGAAGAGTAAAGGCAGATCAGTGTTTGGTACTGAAGGGTGTCATCTGACTGAGGTTCATATGGCTGCTTTATAATCACCTTCTTTCAGAAATTAATAGTCGGTTAAGCACCATAGCAACAAGCAACACTGATGTAAGCGCTGAGCAGTGGCTGCTGTTCGCTGTGATGTCAGTGCTCGTTAGTGCTGTTCTCTTGACCTTGTTTGAATATAAAATGGTGATTTCATTTTAAACTTCGAATTTTACAGAATGACTAAATGCATTGGAGTGTATTAGAGCTATTTTTATTTTTAATTTCATTAAAATGTACTTCAAGGGGGGGGGGGGAAATGTCCCTGTTCTCTCCTGTTTTAAATTAAAATAGATCTGAGGATGATGTGGGGTTTTTTTCAGTTCTTTGTTGCCAAAAATACCTATTTAGTGAGGATGAAATTCATGAAGTTCAAGTGAATATTGCAGTCCTTGGCCATGCCAATGGTGCTTGTCAGCTGTATGACATATGCCTCTTTTCAAGATTTGAATATTACTGTTGGGGTTTTTTTATGGTGGAGCCCATGAGGTATTAGATGCATTTCAGCTATTGAAGGAGAAGCAGATCTTGCAGTTTAAGAAGATGGTTGGTTCTTGCCCTTTGATTTTTTGTGAAGAAGGGAAAAATTTTAAGCCCTGGATGCATCAGAGGGCCTTAAAATTAATGGGAGTCATTTGGAGCCAGGGTTCATGTGTGACCATGATGCTATGTGACCCAGGAAAATTAGGAATTTTAGTTGTGATAAATGCAAAACACTACCTTTAGACTTGCCTGAAGTTTACAGGCCATGTCATCAAAAGCAGACATACTTTGTACTACTACCATCAGGACACCACACATGCCAGACATGGCCTCTGGTGTGCAGCCTTCAGTAGCAAGCAGTTTGGGTGGTTTATAGTATACGGTCACTGGAAAAGACCATTAGATTTTTAAGTCTGACCTCCTGAGTGTCTCCTAGAAACTGATCCAGGTTCAGTGGGAAGTTGCTGAGGACTGGGGAACCATGGGTCAGCTGCAGTAGATGCAGGAGAGATGCGTGTTCAAGCACGTGTTTTCAAACTGCACAACAAAATTCACAACTTGATGAAAAATAAGTTGTTCGATGTGTCCTGTAATCTTAGGATGTGTATCTCTGGGAAGGGTTGGCTCTGTCCTGCTTCCACTGCAGTGAGGGATGCCATTTTCAATGAAAACCTGTTTGCTGCAGGATCAGTCCATAATCTTGCAACATATTTCATAAAATAAAGCCATAATGAATGATACGTGGTCCGAGAAACTGGATGTCAAATTTCAACTGGGTGAGAATTGAAACCGCCAAGATAATAAACCATGAGAATAGGAGATTGTAATGGAAATAGTGATAGAGTCCTAATTAGAGCAGTGCCACTGGAACAGGGAAGGTTAAGGGTTTGGTTGATTGAGTTTGAGCTCAATTGCTTGATAGCTTAATTCCAGGTGAAATCCCATCTTCTGAGTTAGTGGTTAAGCCGCTCGGTGCAGTTACAGAGCAGGACTCTGTACTCCTTGAGGAGCAGCCGCGTGGCCCCGGGCGTCCCAGTGCTGTGTGCGAGCCTGGCCTTGGGCATGCGGAGTGGGATACAGCGCAGAGCTGCTAAAATAGATTTCTACTCTGCGTGGTTTGTTTGCTTTCTTTTTTTCTGTGAGCTCTAAAGAGCTCTGAACGGAGGCGCAAATAACAGAATAGATACAGCAAGGGGCTTTGATGGTTAAACCTTCAGAATTAAGATGTTTACATTCTCCTTTATTTAGCACTGTTAGGCATATGCCTAATTATATGCCAATTTCTCCTCAAAGTAAGAATTTGAGATGTTTGATTTGGGGAGAAGGGAGGGGAAATGTATTTTTACAGGATTATGGACAATAGCATTAGTTTTCCAGGAGCAGTCATTTGTTTAAATGTATGTAAAAGCATTTTCAATAATCAAACAGCATTCAGTGAGCATTGTAAATCAGGGATCGCTTGCATGCTGAAAAATTGAAAAGTACAAACCATGCTACTAAAGTTGTACATTATTGATAACAAAAGACACATGCAGACTTTTAAGATAGCAAAGATAGAATCCTTTAGAAAACCTTTAACAGGGAGAAAATCAACACAAAGGATTTAGCAAAGTTGCACTTAGTTTAAAATTTCAAATCTTAATGCTTGTCAGAGTTAAATGCTGATTAAATATTGATAATACAACAGAAGCTGCCTGCTGTAACTCAGAACTAAATGAGATGATCAACAGATAAATCTGTGGGTTTGAGCGTTAACTTTCTTATATATGTATATTTTTTCCTCCCTTCCCTTCAAGCCAGGAGAAAGGTCAGAAGGACTTTTTTCCTAAGCTCAGTACAAAAGATGGATTGTGCAGTTTATCTATGTGGAAAAGTGGTTATGGGACAAAAAAACGTTGACTTTTTCCCACTGGTCCCACCACTTTGTTTTACTGGGAGGAGATGGGGCCCTCAGACCGGGTTGTCGTGTCACTGTGCCACATTTTCACTGGCCAGAAGCAGTAGATGCTCCAGGCAAAAGTTGAAGCCCTGGAACGAAGTTTCTGGGAACAGTGTCTGTTTATGCTTGTCTCAGCAGCGAGTGCAGCTTCTCCCCAGCACTCTCCCTTGCTAGTGACTTCCCAGAAGATGTGCTGCTAGCATCCTTACTCCTGTTTCCTGTACTGGCTGGAAATAGGGGCAGTGATGCATGTCAAGCATTGGGTAGTCAGTATGGTGATGTTTTCATTGCCGAGTTTGACACCTTGACTTCTCTTGCTTTTGAGCTAATGTTTTAAAGCATATTACAGAGCAGAAATAGCCATCATTCCTAGAAGGCGCAGTACGTGGCTGCTTCTGAACACGGGTCCTGTGTCTTGGGTACCCTCATAAGAAAGTCTGTAATGGAGCATACAGCCTAGTTCGTGGATGTTTTCTTCAATGTTTTCTCTGCAACAGGCCCAAATTACATAGAGCCATACTGCAAGTGTTTAACCTGAGTGCTTTTATTCCCCCCAGCAGGAAATGGGGATCTGGGAGACCCCCACTGATGCCTGCTGCTTGCTTGCTGGTGGGGTGGTGGTCATGTAGCTGTGACTATTAGTGTCCGTTAGGCCACATCTAAGCCTGGATTTATTTACTGTCAGAAGGTTGGGAGAGGTTGTAAAATCCTATTTGTTAAGACCCTTGAGTTACTCAAACTGAGAGGTGTGGGGCAGAGTGTTTCTGTGATGTCTCCTAAATGAAATTACAATATTACCTGCATGTTTTGGGGTAAACCCTGAAAAGGTGTTGTGGGCCTCTGGAAACACAAAGTGCTTGCAGACCTTACCTCTTCGAATGAAAAGTTTAGTCCAGAGATGAATGAAACTGTGACTTTTCTGAAGCAGTTGGGTCAAGAAGATGTAGAAAATAGATTAAGACATTTTGGAATAATTTAGAAAGTATCTGAGCAAATCTCATTAACATGGACCACTAGTATTCTGCATTGAAGACTTCAAAGATCTGTCAGAAGAGTTCTTTCTGTGCTATTGTCTGCCAGCATTAGGAATCTCAAGAGAACATGTTTCTTTTGTTTGCTTTTGGCCCGTTCAGCTTTTCTTCTTTTTTTTGTCTTAATGTTCCTTAATATATTGTAAGTCTTCAAGTGGGTTGGTAGAAAGATACGTTTCTCGGCTTTAAGACAGTCAGTGGTAGGTTTTGATCCTCTTGTCTGATGCTTTTGGACCAAATCCTTCTGGTCTTCATGAAGATTGCTAAAATGAGCAAGATTTGGCCAGTATTTTGCATAATACCGCAGTGTTTCTTCCATTAGCTTGGGTAGATGCTCACTAAGATCTTCTGCTGATCTGTATTACTTAGCATGCATTCAGAGTACCATCATCTGTTCCAAATGTGTGAAGAAAATGAAGCACGAGTCTTAAGTGGTTCATGCACACGTCTAGATTTGGAAACCACCAGCTAAATCTATACCCACAGATCGAACACTGTTGCGTATATTGAAAGTGGCCCAATATGGAGAGGTAGTAACTGCAGATGAAGCAGCCATAAAGGGTGCTCTTATGATTGCTAAAATGTGCTGTGATGTCTATTAAACTGTCATCAGAGGAGGCCCAACCTTTCTTACCTAATGAGCGTCATGTAAAAATGGTTGTATTGGTGCCATCATGGAGTTCAGGGCTGCAGCATCCCTGCCACAGGCAGATGTTTGAGTTCTTCACCACCACCCTTCTGTGTACCAGGGAATTTAAGCCATGCGCATCTTAAGAGGTAGACATGACATTCCATGCTAGGCATTGATGTGTCTGCAGGAGATTTTGCTGCTGCTGCTGCTGTTGCAGCGATGTGGGGTGCTGTTGAAGCTGGTTGTGTTCGTCATCCTGAGCCATTTTGGAAAGTGTGCTGTAAAAGCTGTGTTCAGAAGGTTGGAGCCTGTTCTTGTGCTATCAGTGGTTCATGAACACACTCTCATACTGATGGTAGCTTTGCTATAGACTGTGTTGAACAGGTACGTGGCTGTGTTCATCTTTTAACTTGGCCTGACTACAGATGCACCAAGAAAACAGGTCATAATGTGCCATGCAATGCAGACTGCCCAGTTTCCAGCCTGGTTCTTCGAAACCAAGCTGGATAATATGTCAGGACATTCTGCATTTTATCATAGCTTGGGCAGGGAAAGAATTAGGAATGGCATAGGCAGAAGTGGCATTGGTTCTCATTACTCCAGAACTCTGGCATGGGCTACAGGTCAGATAGCCTGAGCTCATGCTCAGTCTCAAACACAATAATAAATGCCATGAAAAGATTCAGTGTTTCCTTCTGAAGCAGGCAAATGACTCTGAATTCAGAGTTGTGGTCAAACTTGCCCTTGTGCAAATCATGCTGCCAGGCCAGTGCAAATAGGCCGATGGGCTCTAATACCCATCACTGCTGTCTGTTAGCATCTCACAGCTGTGCCTGCTTCTCAACACGAGGGCAAGAACCACTTGTAAAGTTGCTGGCTTGAAACCTGCCCTTAGAAAACTGATGTCGCAAAGACGGTGTACTCTCCTGTGTTAGAAAATCTAGAGATGTGAGAAAATGACACCAGAAATAGACTCTTATTGCGTATTTCATATATTATTTGGTCATCTCTAAGGTCACTGCCTGCTGCCTTATACCGCACCAGAAGTATATCTTCCGGCATACTGAAGTTACTGTCCTACTGTGGTAGCAACCATATTTCACAGTGGCAGTGTTACAAGAGCAGTGATGTCAGTGGGCATTACAGGAGGCACCTTCTTATTCGGTAGCTCGTACTAAAGCCAAGGCATTTTTAAAAAAGACAGTTTTTGGCCCTGATTGCCTGCCCATATTTCTCATTGCAACATATGAAAGCATTTTTCACTACTGCTAATGGCAGGAACTTCAGACGCCACCTCGGGGATGTTTCATTGCTCAGTGTTTCTCCCAGTGTAAGCGGTGAATTTTAATTTGTGGCTCTGCCACCTCTGCTGGCTGTGTACTTCCCAGTGTGTTTTGTGTAATAGTCCTTAACTGCTCAAAAGGGTCATCTCTGACCCTGAGCTCACTGTTTGTTTGTTTTAGTAGGGTAGCACAAGCATTTGGACATTTGTAACTAAGACTCGGATGTCATTTCCATTGCAAGCCATCAGTATCTGTAGTTTTTAATGTGGCTCTTCAAAATAGATTTTTGGTGAAATATGATGATCTCTTTCTGTTTCCAAGAAAAAATTAGAATTGTTATCTCTTTCTTCAGAAAACAAAGAGAAATTGGCATCTTTTGAATAATAGATCTACTTTCTTCTCCTGTCATGCCCTTGTCATTATTTTTGATAGGCCCTGTCTTTACCCATATTAGCTGTAATACAAGTGTTTCATTAAACCCTCTGACATGTTAAGGGTTAGTGGATCCCACTGATGGAAGGAAATGTCTGTGGAAGGGCACAGCATTTCCTGCTACTGGGGCACTTCCACCAATGGAACAGTGGTACGCAGTCATGACATTAGGAATTGTCTTTAAAGATGTTAGAAATAGAAAGTGCTACATTTAAAAGCCAACAAAGGCGTAAATCAATAATATAGGCAATGAGACCATTTCCTTTTTGGGGGAGAGGGGGATTTTTTTAACCCCTTTTTAATTGGAACAGTGTCGTGCAGTTATTTTTACAGTTTGTGTTTGCTTTATTGCTGTCATCATTCTCCATTTAAATTTTACTCCAATAATGGGGAAAGATCATTTTTATTGGTAAAATTCTCCTTTTAAAGTTTTACTGAATGCAAATTGAACATTATTAAACATATTATTAGAAAAGACAGATTGTTTCTGAAAAAGTGCAAATTCTTTTGTGCCTTTATTCCTCTTTAGGACCTGATGATGTCCAGCGAGAAAAAAATTTGTGTGCTTTTAGTATTTCCTTCCTTTTGTTTTAAGGAGAGAGAGCTGATTGCTTTTGGTGCTACTTGCTCACAGCATCCAAAGCTTTGAGCTCAGTTTTGGAGAACATTAAAATAAGCCCACAGGAGGTCTTGTAAAAGTTGTAAGAAATTGTAAGCATGTCTGCTGAGTGAATTACATGAGACAAATTGCCAGGGTAAGGCTGCAAGGTTCCAAATTTGTTATTTACCCTTTGCTATCTTTAAAACAATTCATTCCTGCCCCTGATTTCACGGCAGGTAAATGCAGGTTGTGTAGGGGGAAAAAGTAAATATTAATTAGACAAATTATTATTTTAAACTGAAAGAATTGTCTGGATTTGTATTCATGTAGTTAAAAGGAGAGTCTGGCCTGTCCTTTTGAAAGTTGGATAACTGGAAGAATATAGTTTAAAGATGCAGACTTTGGCTTTTTTAAATTCCTCTTCAACGAGACTCAAGTGCATCAGGCATTATTTTTTTAGGTAATTTGAATTTTAATATTGAAGTTGTTCTTTTATAAAAATTTTACATCTTGAATCTGAGAACATTTACACATATTTTTCCAGTTTATTAACCCTGTAATAAGTTTCAGTGAATTGCATGAAGGATAGCACATATCCACCATGTGCAGAGTGTAAATCCTATGTGTCTAGTATGTGCTTAGTAACTGTCTCACAGTCTGTGTGCTTAGTGTGTTGTATGCTCATGACCTGCAGGCCTGCTGGAGCATTACTACCCTGTAAAGCTGCCGTGGTTAACTGGGTTTGAAATACACCCACATCAGCCATAGTGTTTTCTAGATACTTGAGTCCTTTTCCTCCTTTCCCAGCACAGTTAGGATGGAAAGCTCAGGAAGGAGCTGGGTGAAGAGTTGGGGTTTACTGGATCCAGCTGTGTTTGAAACTTGTGCTAAACTCCTGCTGTGATACCCAGCTGGGTAGGACAAGGCAGCATTGTGGTGCTGTGGTACATCACCTGCATCCCAGTGTCACACTCCACCACCTGAGGAATCTGTCTTTGAAGTTGCTCTGCCAGAAGCTACTGGAGAGGAAGGCTTTTAGTTAGAAGGGATTTGAGCACCTTCACTGAGTCCAAGACCGTTGTTCAGAAGAAACATCCATTCTCACTCTCGTATCTAAAGCATACGTGGTGTTGGATTAGTACTGGATGCTTCAGGATCCCTGATCCATTGCTGGTGTGGAATGGAAGGTTCGTGCACAGTGGTTGGCCAGCATAGGGGGGACTGTCTGCAGTGTCTCCTTACATCAGAGTGATAGACACGTTACATAGGTCTGCCCAACCCAGACGTCTGAAGGACTGTCATAGGGGAGCAAACTTCCTGGTCGGCATGTTGCTTGGGAATACTGGCAGTTGGTAGGCTTTTGTTGAGATGTTGGGTTTTGATAGACATTAGGAAAAGCTGTTTGTCTAGTAAAGTAAATCTGTGCTTTCCCAGCTCCTTCTCTCTGTTTCCTGCTGTCTTCTCTTAGCTAGCAGTGGCCTTCTCCAGGTGCCACCATAGCAGCTCATTGCATGCAGCAAGGGGAAGTCCTGAGCGCTCCTGGTGTGCTCTACCATCTTAATGCCACATACCCTTAGTTCCCCACTTGTGTTTCCTCTTCTGTGGCTGCCTTTCCGCTCAACAAGAGTAGAGCTGTTACCAACTGTATTAATTGCCTGCAGAGGGTAGACTCCAGAGTACCTCCACATGTGGCTGGGGCAGTAGCTGTCCTGTCCCAAGTCTTCTGCTTCCCTGTTGCTGTCATTCCTGGGGCAGCACTTCCCCCAGGAGCAAGTGGGACCTTGCTCATCTGCAGAGAAGATCTGCCCTGAAAAAGAGGAGGAGTGTGGAGTTAAGGGTCTTCATCACGCTTGGCCACAGTGCCTTCACAAAGTGCAGTGGAGAGTGGGCTGCAGTTGATGTTCGCAGAGGTTGTGTGGGAGTAGGACCTGTGATCTGTATAGGAGACAGCATCTTTGGGACAAGAAGTTCTTCCCCAGAAGTGGGTGGGAGGGAAGGTCCAAACAAGCTTTGTGGACACTTGAGGAGACCTTTTCTTTAAAAACAGCTATAAGGAGACTTCCCCAGATTTTGTCCTCTGACATTGACATCCTGTCTGGTCACTGTCCATGAAGAGCGATCTGTGGCATCGTCTGAGTAAGGCCTTAGTACATCTTGCAGGAGAACTAGAGTTTATCATAGTTTTATATTGGGTTTCCCTCAGCATGTAACTGGATGCATTAATAGTGACATGATCCCGGTGTGACCTGGACTTTAATGGGTTTGAACTTGGAACTGTTCAAGCATTAAGAAAAAGCCCTTGCTCCCTGCATGTATTCAGCAGCTGCTTTTTATATGCAGAACCCGGAGCTGCAGAGGTTCAATGGCGGTGTGTTTGCAAGTGTGTTTTCAACTTTCAGATGAAAAGGACTAAATAACTGCCAAAAAAAGCTGGGCTACTTCTCTCCTGATGCAGATGTGTGACTGCCAGGACGTGCATACATCAAAAAGACAACGTGCCTCTGGGCAGTTTAAAACCTACTGCTTTGATTTGTTTTGCTTCAGGCAAACAAAATGTCAACCCCTGGATCTTGGAAGAGGGTTTTTGCTGTTACCGGGTGCTTCGCGTGGAGCCTGAGCCCACAAGTCAGGATTTGGGGTTTATTTCCTACCTCTGCAGTTGACTCGCTACTCCGTGGCATGGCTATTATTTGTTCTGGACAAAGCTGCTTGTTTTTTCTTGACTTGTACGTTGCCAGCTGTGCATGATGTACCATCCAGAATATGCTCTTTATCCTGTGTCAAACCATAACTGTGGCAACAGGGCTGTGATTTGATTTTCCCGTCTGCAAGGAGAGCCAGGTTTGCCCCTCGCCCCCCAGAGGGACATTGCAGGGTAGGTTATCTGGCTGCTGTGCGTGCAAGCAGCTCAGAAAGGTACAAATTGTCCCTTTCTAAAAAAGAGAAAACAAATAAACCCCCCACCAAAATCAACAACAAAACAAACTGCAAGGCCTAATTTTTGCACAGTTTTGGAAAGTGTGTCCCATTCCTCTCCTGCCCAGCCACATACCTAAGGCAGCTTCTTTACCAAGTTCCCACTTGAAGGACATTCCATTTCCAAAGTTACCAGCTACCTGCAAACAGGTGGACATGAGGGAAGGGCTGATGCCAGCTTGGCATTAGTGTTTCACATGGAGCACCGCAGTAATGATGGAGGTCTGCCACCAGAGTCATTCCCATGGAATGATGGTAGGACGACCTGGAGTAAAGATGTCTCCTTGGAGAGCTGCTGACAGATTTACTGACCAGCAGGTCAGACTAGATTGCTCTTTCATTTTGGTATTAGGAATTGCTATGCATTGAGTTCACTTATTAAACTGTTAACAAGTTACTGTGTTGTAATGTGTCCCCATCATGTCAGCACAGTCACCCTGCTTTACCCCTCTCCCTCCTCCCCAAAGCCAGGGCAGACCCCTCCTTTGGGGCATCCATCTCCAGCTCTTTCAGAGAGTCATAATGACATTCTGCTTCGTGTATAATGCTTTTCTTTTGCTAGGGATGTAAATCTTTGGTATATAGACCTTTGGTTCAGGATTTTCTTTAAAACATTAATGAGCATTTTAGGTTTTTGGGGAAAAAATTACAAGTAATGATGACATTGTGTAAAAACGTAGCAGCTAAAGCGTATGTTCTGTTGGTTTGCCTTGTCTTATAGGAACATCATTTTTGCACATCACTATTAACAATGCAAACACCCTGAAATGCTAATAGCACTAGTAAGCTTTTAATTCCATGGAATTTATTGCTTGCTGTATTTCCATGAATTTATAACGCTTTGATTCTTAAGAGCCCCATTTAATCAGTTTTGCCTGGCACAGAACATAATAAACAACTTGCTGGTGCTAAAGTGCCACATGGGGGAGGCTGCTAACAAGAAAGTTAAATGCTTCTGCCACTAGCAGTTTCTTCGCTGTATTTTTCATGAGCTGTTACTCCCAGTAATGTACTTTGCTAGCTTTAGAGCAGTGGTTAAACACAGTGACAAACCAAACAGCACTCCGGCGCTGTAAACACCCAAAGCAATACCATTTTTGTTCAGAGCTTCAGTTTAAACCAGGCTGGAGGCTCAGTATCATTTTATAGTGATCAGTGGTATTTTTCTAAAGGCCTTATTTTTCTTGATATCTTAATACAGGACTTCAGGAGTAACTGGTGAGTGATGCTGATCAAGAAAAACAGTGTGGGGGGAGAGAGAAAAAAGAAAGAATTGAAATACCTTAAAACCCAGTTCTTGTTTGTTTATGCTGCTTGGCCATAAAAGTACAAAAAGACTGTCTTAAGTAGAAAAATACCAGATTATCAAGTGCTTTAAAGCAGAAAATGTCATTTGAGTCTCCAAACTGCACCAACTTTATATAATTACCCTTTTAATTATCCCCAGTGGCCCATGAAATTTGTAAAATAGAGCATTGAGAGTTTGATTTACTTACATGTTGCACTTTAGTGTTATGCTCTTAATGAATATTGTTTAGTACTAATGTCAAGCGAGGATTGCTGAGTGCTATAGAGAGGTGCATGCTGCAAAGCTGGGTATTCAGATGGGAATTGTGGAAACTCCACCTTAAATGAAGAGCATGTATGTATGTAAAGCAATATGCTATGATTTTTGTTGCCTGAATAGAAACTATATTGATTTTATCCTCTGCATGCAAAGTAGTTTAGTATATTTTCCTTATTTAACTATGCCAGAGAAATAAATTTTTAGGGCATTTATTTGGTTCTGTGTCAGCATCTTCCTTATTACAGAGCATACTTGTGTCCTTCCTCTAAAGGACCAGAACATGGAAGCAAGCTCTTTAATTTGCTCTTAGGACCTAGCTGGTTTAGCCTATGGTAATGGAAATAACAGTAATCAATATTTGATGTGGGGTTTCTGTGGGGTATCCAAATACCATTTATTGGCAAGAAATTGCTAGAATAAGATTGGGGGAAATGTAATCCAAAGCGTGGTCTACAAATCCAGCTAAATGAAACAGGCATCTTCAAAGGTGACTGGAGACATCAGTGAACAGTAATAGTAAAAAGAAAGCAAGCAGGGTCTGGAGGGTTAGATAATAGGATGTAATAGCTGGTGACCTCTAAATTATTGGTACAAATCTGAGCAAGGTGGAGACTCAGCAGAAAGTATTTGCATTTGAAAATGGTCTTAAAATGCTTTCAAGTGATGGTCTGGTCCTCAGGACCCATCTGCTGACACACTGGGGAGATTCGATACCATAGAAGGATGCACTGTCCTCCCTTTGCCTCGTGGGCTGCTTTTTCCTTTCACCTTTTAATGTGGCAAGTGTTATGAGCAGCATAGACCTGCTTATACAGGAGGATGGACCAGAGGTACAACTACTTCAGCATCTCTAATAATGTGTATGACCAGATGTCTCCAGAGGATGCAGGAAAACCTAAGGTTTTACCTTCCTTCCAAAATTTTTGTGTATTCCAGCATTCACTGCTGCAGCACTGTTGGTATTCCTCGTTTCTGGCTCTGCGCCGCTTTCATTATACTGCTGAACTCATGAGATCTTAGCATGGCTTCAGATTTCATAGACCAATTTGTACAGCGTTGCGTTAAAACTTAACTCTTAAATTCTTTTTCCCACTTGTGAATACTCCTGTACGTCTGTGAGTATGATACGTAAGTACTGTAGTTGGAGGAGAGAGAAACAACAGCAAAACAATTATTTTGCAACTCTGACATATTTGAGAAAAAGAAAGAAGTCCAAATAGTGGCTTTAAATGAATGGCAAAAACCTATTTACATCCCAAGCACCAATATTTTTATAGTGGCATTTTATCTTAACCAAAAGAGGTGTGGGGAGTACAGCTGACATGTGGATGGGCAAAGTCGTGGTAATTGTTTATGGAGACAAATTTCAGGGAGCTGATTTCTGAAATTTGAATTTATTTACATCTGAAAATACCTTGTTGCAAGAAGCTCAAGGGAACAACCTCTGAAGAGGCTCATCAAGCATTTTAGTACAGTGCTGAGCACACTGGGGCTCCTTTTTTGTTTGTCCTGAGGCCCTGCAATAATAAACAAAATTACTACTAATAAATGGGAGCCTTGATGTGAAGTCGTGCTGGCTGCAGGACACAGGCAGTGTCAGCTTTCAGTAAGTGCATCAAGGCTGACCTTGAACTTGTATCTGCTGATAAGAGCAGAGCAATAGCCCGGTTGTATCTGAGAGCATGTCGCAGTGCTCAGCGCTGCCGGGTGGCTTTGCTGGTGTTTCTTCTCACCTTGTCTCGTGCCCTTTCTATGGCCAAAGGCTGGATGCACAAGGCTCTCCTGGTGCTGAGAGTGGTCTCAGTTAGCTGCAACACTGTGCCAGGAAAGTCATGCTGAATCTGGTAGGGGAACATGGCAAGATAAATTAGTTGTACCAGAAGTGGGTATTTCGGCTCCATTTTGTTTCAGGGAGTATGTTTTCTGTCTTCTCTACTGCCATGCATGGATGTGTCATTCCCTTCCACTTGTACAGCTTTCTAAATGTGTGTGTGGTATCAGACCATGCTTTGGTCTTAATACACCAGGAGATGGTAGAAGACAGTGTATTTGTCTGGTTTTCTGCTACTGAAAGGGTCGGAAGCTTGCCTGAAAGCCAAGTTGTGTGGCAGGAGATTACAAAACATTTAGTTTCCAAATCTCATTTTTTTCCTGTGGAAACTTCTTTTGCAAGGTACATCTTGAACAGCCCCAACTGAGGTGGTGCTCATAACCATGCTGGAAAATGTCTTGTGGCTTGGAAGAGCAGCTGCTTGGAAGGAGGACAGGTTTTCAGGAGCAGATAGGGTGCTTTCGGTTCTCACCCCATCTCATTTCATACTCCACACAAGCATTGGTGGGTTGTGGTGACTGCATGGTCTTGGCACCGGGTATTTAACAAAGGTACTAATTAGTCATGATGCTGCTCCGCCACAACGGATGGTTGCAGGTTGCCATCACAAAAAAGAGAACATCCCTCTGTTTCATTTTGTGTCTAGGCATCAAAATTTGGGCAAGAGTTTATGGTGTTTCTAGAGCCACTGAACTGCTCTTGTGGTGATTCTTAAATAAATTAAAAAATCCAAGGAAAATAGAAAAAAGCCAAACCCCAGTCCATTAACTCTGTGTTGTTCAGTGCATTAACTCAGTATTGTCCTTCCAGAGTAGTCTGGCATCACGGATGTGGACAGAAATGTGAACTCTCCCCTCAGAAGTAACTGAGAATAAGTGGAATTTCTGAAAGGCGGTTTTACTGCTGTCTAAAATTGGAAGCATGAAGTGGAAGGTTAATAAGAAGAGAACCCTCTGAACCTCGTGGTTAGACTCACAGTTAGCCACCCAGCTGAGGAGGGGTGAGGGAGCCAAGCCAAAACCATCACCGAGACTCCAAGCAGATCGCTGTAGGCATGCTTGTTTTCAAAGCTGGTAGGAAATGGTTTTCTTAGGGGAAAAAATGGAACTGATACTCTTTTTTTTTTTTAATTTAGTAGCCAGTTTTCTGATCTCCAGTTAACATGATGAACTTGTACTGGCCTTGAATTTCAGGTCCTTTTTCACTATTTTTCTTGAGCTGTAGTTTGTACATTCGCTGGCAAATCATGTATTTTTGCAGTCCTGCTCACCTCTTGCTTTCAAGGAAAGAAAGGAAAAATGAAGTAAGCCGATAGGTTTAAATGCTTTAGCTCCCTTTGCAGATGCTTTTGCGTATTCTGGGCCGATCTTGCTTTGTTTTAGGTGTTGTAGCATATTTGTTACACATTGTGCAATCATTAGCATTAATGGAGATTTGCGAGTGTAACAAGGGGAGAACGTACCCCAGAGTGTATTACTTAATTTCCCTTTGAAGTGGAATGAAGTTGTCCAATTGGCCATATGCTGTGATTTGCCATCGTTACGAGTAGTTTTTTACTCCTTGTAGAGTAGCTTAATCTCTCCTTGGGAGCCTACAATTAATCACATTGTATCGTATAGGGCATAGATAGATGCCACCTTTAAAAGCGCTGATAAGTTTCTGAGGCACCTTTTCTAAGTCAGGAGCAAGAGGTGCACAGTGTAAAAGAACCATTTGCCCCTGCCAAAATTGTGCACTCACATGATTAGTGAGGCATGGTATTAAATTATTTGAGCTTTGTGCATAAATATATACCGAGATAAGCTTTGTAACTGGGGATTTTGACTATAGTTTTCCTCCTCATGGGCCAAATACTCCGCTATAGGTCAGGCTGTAAGAGTATTTCAGTGGAGCTCTGCCCAGGCATAGCAGCTGAAGAGCTGGTCCTCCTTGCGTGCATGTTGCACTATCCCACACCCAAAGAAATGCCTCCTCGTGTTTTATGAGTGGACTTTGCAGCTTGATTGGAAATAGAAACACAGTAAACAGCAACTGTGTCTCAGAAATATCCCCAGCAACACAACTGTCACTATTTCAGCTTCTTTCCAAGGCCCCTTCTTGGGGGGGCTGCTCTGCAGCTATATGACAAGCACCATACCATAAGCTGCAGCACCAGCCCTGCAAAATCTTGTAGTAAAGCTAACAAATATCTGCAAAACCTTGTTTGTATGTATGTGTGCTTACGTTTAAGATGCAAACTTGTATTTGAGTGTGCTCGTCTCCCTGCAGTATATAGCTGCAGAGCTATTTCTAACATCTTGGAAGAGATGGGTTTGTAGTCTGATATTTTTTTACTGTGTTTTTCTCACCCTGATGATGTTTATTAACCTGTTCCCTGATGTCCAGTTACAAGGGATGGGCACATAAAAGTTTACATGAAAATACATTTCTCTGTAAGTGCTTCTCTCCCTGCGATTCCTCTGCAGCTTTAAACCAAAACCAGTTCCATCCTGTTTCATCCTTTACTCCTCAGATCTGATAGGAGGGATATTTCACTTTGCTCTAAAATCCACCTTGTCCTTTCCATTTTTCACTTTGGTTTGCTTGTCAATTTGAAGGAATGGGTATGATCAGGGCTCTGTTGGGAGTCCGCTGCCAGGGAGAGAGCATCCTGACTCACCCTTGGGGTAGCAGGAGGCACAACCCTGACTCCTGCTTTTTATTCCTTCTTTTTTCCTCTGATTATGCCAGCATATCTGAAAGTCTCCTTGCTGACCACTAGTGTCTTGAAGCACTGGAACAGAAGCTTAGAGTTAAGGACGATGATTATCTCTTCTGCTTCACTCTGCTTGAGCTGGGACCTGCAGCCAGGCTCTGTGGATGCGGTTCAGTGCATTCGGGGACATGCTGGACATGAAGGATTGGCCTATTTGTTAGAAGAGCTGCCAGCAGCAGCCGGCAGTGCTTTGGGCCTGTTGTGTTTTCCTCAGCAAAGAGCAGAAAGAGGGCAGATGGGAATATGGAGGGCATCTTGTTAGACTGAACCAAGAAAGCCAGAAGGGCTGAGCTACAGAGCTGATTCTGTGACTCTGGGGCAGAGATGTATGTGTGTGGGAGAGCGATGCACCTCCGTCTTCTTGCTCCCACCCCTTTTCCTTAAGAGTTTTGCGATGCTTGCTGAGTTTAGAGACACATCTGTGAGCCAGCAGCCTTGCAAGGGCTTCATGGTGGCAAGGAATGTTGTCCGGAGTTTGTTTGTGTCCTCTTTTGTCCAACTTACTTTAAAGTGTGAGCTAAAAAGGTGCTGTAGTAATTGTTTCAAAGCAGTTTTGGAAGAGCTCTCGTGTAATGTTTTAGTTTTGCTGCACAGCCACCCCCTGCCCTGCCTTGTTTTCTCTGTGTTAGTTCTGTCCCCTGCCACAGCAGACCTTCATGTCCTTAACTAAGGCATTTAAAACTGATGAGCAGTTTTGGACTTACAGACACAGATTCCAGGATCAGTAGATGGATTTGGGGCAAAGTCCTTGTTCTTTGTGGCAGATCCTGCTGGTTGGGTTAGGTTTGAAAAGGAATATCTTGAGCCCCTTTTTTAAGGGTCTTAGTCTTGCCTCTAAAAGACAAACGTACCAAACAGTAAAAACAGGCTCTACCCAGAACTGTTTGTCTGGTTTCTTTTCCTAATAGAGCTTTTCTCCTCTGCAACACAATTAATACATTTCCAACACTGGAATCTTAGCTTGAATATGAAATGTTTTCAAAAAATGGTTTGACCCCATGTCTGCTGGTTAACCAAAACCCATTGGAAAGCAGTTTGGATGTAACGATGTGTGAATTGAGCTGGAGGACTGTTTCTTGTCTCTTCTACCCCATCCCAGTAAGGTCCATCTACTGGCGCAGTGCGGTGGTGGAGCACCAGCAGGTCCTCAGGTAGGAAAATGGGAGGAAGATGTGGGAGGTGCACTAAACCACCTGTACAGCCAGCAGCCACCTTTAGCCTTTGGTATGTCATCGTGACACACAGTGTTTTAGGAGTGTTAATTATTATATCTGGTACCCTAAGCAGGGATTGTTTACACTTGGCTGTTGTGGAAACAAATCAAAAGACAGTCCTTTCCCTAACCAGTGCAAAACGAAATAGGTTTTCTGCTTAATTTGTGCTTCAAAGGGAAATTATTTTGAATAACTCATTTTTTTTTTTTTCTCATTACATTTTATTTCCCTTCCCAGAATCTTCTGTGTATCTGAAGCCATTAAAATAATGGTAGCTGGGAAGGAAAGGGTAAGGCCCAGGAATAGGTTCCAAGTGCATGTTTACAGTTGCCCTCCTCAAAGCATCCAGTTTTCTTCAACACTGAGTCTGTTCTCCATGAATCAGATCTTTTGTACATGGATGGACCTGTGAAATGTCCAAGGCTGAGAAGGTTTTTGTGTGTGTGTGTGTGAACATGGGTACATGTCCATCAAAACTGTGACTTCAGTGATTATTATTAACACTTTGTCTTTCCTGATTATTTTGCACTACTTCTCTCCAGCAATTTCTTTCTGAAAGGCTTCTGTTGAGAACCATTAATGTTGGTGGGTTTGACCACTGCTTCTGGCCAGTGCAGAGGGATGGGAAGAGGGTATGACTTTGCAGAAACACAGGGTTTACCTCCAGCCACAGAATTCGGGCTGTAAAAATGATGAGTATCTCTCTTCTGTCATCCATAGATCTGTATAACTTATGAATTAAACATCTGGGGAGTGTATATGTGTTTTCTTCCCTTTAACAGTTGCCAAAACCAGATAAGCTGTTGAATAATTTTCAGCTGGCCAGTAATGTTGCAGCAAGTTCTGGGAGCAGATCCTTGGAACGTCTCTCTTGCAGAAATGGCAGAATTGCCAATTAGCATTAGTGAGATCAAGGTGGCACCCAGTGCTGTGCCTTAACCACAACACTTTAACCTTCAACTAATTGCAGAACAGACAGGACCTTTACCGCAGAGGTCTCATCAGAAAGATCCCAACAAAGTAAACAGCATGACACTTAATTTATCTACCCAAGAAACATGAAGGCCTCAGTCAACCTGATGGGATCTATGGTTCCAGGGAGTCTAGGTATTTAAAACCTGATGCTCAGCCTGCTAAGCCATCCCCTGCAGCTTTCCTTAGTGCATAAGATATGAAAAAATCTCCTGTCCTGCAAAACAGATATTAAATTGGATACTCTTTCACCCTGCCACGATAAGAAATGCGGCAGAGAGAGGCAGGAAAATGGAATGCTGCTTAGAAAGAAAATATATTTGAATCTAACATAAAAATTGGTGAGATAGGAGGATTTTCAGTGCTAGTAGCAATACCCTCCCCAGTGAGTCACTGAAAATTCAACTCTCCCTGTAGTTTTTGCACTGGATTGTGAATAAAAATGGTTGTGATTGATGAAGCGTTTGGTGTCTTACTGTAAGTTGGTCAAGAGGGACTTCTAAATCACCCAAATGAAATATTGCATTATCATGAACAGTAACATGTAACTGTTAAGTATGCTGTTGCTTATCATAAGCTCAAGCTCCTCCGGAGCTCTACCCGGTAGGGAATCTTTGTAAGCACTGGAGCAGAGAGCTTCTGTGCGGCGCGGCTGTGCCCGTCCTTCCCGGTGGGACACACGAGGTTGGAAAGACCATTCTGCTGCACTTGAGGTCTTGCCAGCATCGTCATGGGGCATGAGCAGGCAGCAGGGGCAGGGGGCTGCTTTGGGTTTTGTTGTTTAGTGAGGCTGGCAGGAGGAAAAGGCAACATGCATGCTCTTGTTTGCTGGAGGGCATGGACCTGTTGGTTAGTTGCGGAAAGCCGTAGTGATGAATTACTGCCTCCTGTATAGGGCTCGTTACATAGTTCTATTGCATATTGGAGGGAGTTTTGGCATAAAACTTTCTGCCAGTTCTGTGCATAGGAAAATGTATGAGAAAACAAAGTTGATGTTTCATGGGAAAGCAGCAAAATAGCATTAAAAATATAATTAATTTCCATTTTCTTTACTGACACAAAGAAAGAGACCGATGTTGTTCCTATAAAAAGAAAAAAAGACTTCTAGAGTGACCCCCACTTCCCGTTGAAAAGCCCTGTTGTTCCCAATACAAGTAAATGCCAACCCAGTTGGGCTGAAGTTTTCTGTGTCCAGACCTTTCGTCTTAAGACCTTGCAGCTGTTTCTCAGAAAAGGATTAGAGAAATAGATGCTGCCTGGCTGTGTGAGAACACACTGAGCACCAGCTAGCCAAGCAGCCTTAGGATTTCCCGTGTTTTGGGGCTAAAAGATGGAAATGGGGAGGGAGGTCACACAGAAGTTGGGGATTTTGCTTTGGACCTACCTGCAGAGATGGATCTCAGGTTGGCCAACCTACAGGTCTCCAAAAATGTTCCAAACTGAACTAAACCCTCTAGTTCCTTCATAATGAACAAAAAACATATGCAGCCGCCGCCGTGAGATAGGTGATGTGCGGAGGCAGTCATGGTTCGTTTCACTCTGGCCTCCTTGTCCCTGTCTGCTCTTTTTCCTGCTTCCTGAGCTGGTGTTGTCTCTTCTCTATTCAAATCAGGTGCCTTCCTCTACCCCACTGTCTGGGGGTCAGAGACAAGGGGGCATTAGGTGAGGAATGGTGCCACCCACCTACCTCCCACTGAAATCTTTTGCCTGCTTGTTTTCACCTCTATGCTCCAACGTGTGGGAGCGTGGTGGCTTCCTGAAGGTAGTGGTCAGGTTGCTCACCATGGTAGATCAGCTGACTGTTTTCAGCAGTGTATCAGGAGTTTTAGATTAAGCTTTTTGCCAAAATCTTCCCTGTGGCACAATCCTTAGCAAGGAAGAGTCTGGTGAAAATAGTTAAAATTTGGCAAATTTACCACTTACTGAAAACAAGGTGATAGAGGTGGGACACGGTACATTGTGAGGGTCACACTTAACTAGGATACTCAATGTATGTGTGCACGCTGCTGGAGGCTCTGTTCAAGTATGCATGTATCATATTGTGAAATACTAACGTTTTAATCCATGTAAAGTTAGAGGAAGGCTTTCCATGTGTGTCAGAGGCTTGGATGCTCTTGGGGTGAAGTAATACTGCATGGGGGTCAGAGGAAGATGAAAGAGAAGCTCTTCTCTTGTACTCACATGGGGTGTGCTTTGCTTCTCACTCCTTTGCTTGCAAGTGTGAAGTCCTTCGATTTGGCTCTGTGGCACCTCTGAGGTATGGAAGAAATGCCTTCTGCTTCTGGTGGTTTCATTGCATGGGCAGGTCAGAAGGCTGATCTTCAGTGGCAGAGGAGCAGGGGTTTTGTGGACAGTAGCTAAAGCCACTGTGGAAACTGCATGTGCTGGTTTTGCAGTGGGTGTTTTTGTGGCTCGGCAGCGCGGTGGCCTCTGCATGGTCATGGCCAAGGAGCCTCCATCTGACAGTGCGCGGTATTTACAGCACGGAGCAGCCGGCCCTGCCGTTGGTCCCCCCATCAACAGTGATCTTAAGTCGTGCACCTAAACTGAAACGGTCATTAAACTTTTATCTCAATAGGAAAGCTCCACGTTTTCTCGACAGAACAGATTCTGTGGCTACTAATTTATTGCTGCAGTTTAAGAAACAGACGTCTGTCTGACATGTGCCATGTAGTTCAGTGGGTCACCAGTGACATCATGCTTAAAATCGTTCTCTTTGCAAACTGTGCATTTT
Organism: Nestor notabilis; assembly: GCF_000696875.1. Taxonomy (NCBI): domain Eukaryota; kingdom Metazoa; phylum Chordata; class Aves; order Psittaciformes; family Psittacidae; genus Nestor; species Nestor notabilis. The sequence continues at coordinate 3,604 of NW_009938072.1, read as the reverse complement.
GCGTAAAAGCTTTTATTTATAGTCAGTCATTAAAATTGAGACCTGATATTTACTTTTCCTCTGATTAGGTTAAAGAATGAATATGAACAGAAAGTACCTTCTTGTTACCACCGAGCAGTTTACAAATGGTGCTGTTCACATGCAACCTTTTTAAAGGAATTACATTAAAACTGTTACGGGCTTAAATTGTTAGTTAATACATCTGTGATTTCACTGCTGAGACTGGATTCAGCACTGATTCATGTCACAAGAGGTGTATCTTCTGTCTTCCTGGTTCCTCACAGGTTCTTGTCGTCCTCATGGAGCAGGTAAAGCCTGTGGTTTGTGCTGGAAGCGTTAGACGTGCAGAGAAGTGCGCGTTACCAGGATTAGGAGACTTTTGGAGGGGTTGGTGTGTTGTCTGTCATTCTGAGGTGATAGCAGCAGGAGGACCGAGGAGGTCTGGGTTCTTACCCATGTGTGAGCATTTTGCTGTGTCAAATTGGGAATCATCCTGTTGCCCGGCCCCTGAGGTGACATGTTTTACCCAAGGCAGGGAGACTACTAACATGGTACGGTGCTTCTCTGTAGAGCGTGAGCTGCCAAAAGCCACATACGAGGTCCCAAAGGATGCACTAAGCTGCATCGTGGGGACATGTCTAAAGAAGGGCAATGAAGCTGGTGAAGGGTCTGGAGAAAAAGTCTTATGAGCAGTGGAGGGAACTCTGGATGTGCAACCTGGAGAAAAGGAGGCTCAGGGGAGACCTTATCACTCTCTACAACTACCTGACAGGAGGGTGTAGCGAGATGGGTGTTGGTCTCTTCTCCCAAGTAACAAGTGGTAGGTCAAGAGAAAACGGTCTCAAGTTGTGCAAGGGGAGGTTTAGATTGGATATTGAGAAGAATTTCTTCACCAAAAGGGTTGTCAAGCATTGGAACAGGCTGCCCAGGGAAGTGGTGGAGTCACCATCCCTGGAGGTATTTAAAAGACGTGTAGATATGGCGTTTGGGGACATGGTTTAGTGGTGGACTTGGCAGTGCTGGGTTATTGGTTGGACTCTACGTTCTTAAAGGTCTTTTCCAACCTGAACCATTCAGTGATTCTATGTCATCACCAAATAACCACTGAGCCATAAAACCTATTCGCCATGTTATGGAGCAACACAGACTTAAAGAGCCAGAGATAACAGCCCTCTTCAAGGATTCAATTTGTGGGGTGTCCATGAGCTCTTCTCCCACATTCCCTTATCCTCCCCTCCTGACATCTTACCTATGATGTCCAATGCCCCTTCCTGCGGCCGCATGGAATATAATATTCTCTGAGTGCTTAGAAACAGTGAATGTGAGTGCTGGTAACTTCCACACCGGGTTTCTCTGTGGAAGTACCAGCGCAGTGCGGGCTTGTCCCAGCCCAGCAGAACAGGCTCGGCAGGACCGGAGCCCCCTTAGCTTCTCACAGGGCTGCAGAATTCTGCCCTCTTCATGCAGGCTCCTGGGTGGAGGTAAGAACCCTTCAAAACTGAGTGGCTGTTTAATAACTGTAATGAAAATTTGGACCAAACCCTACACATTGCCAGCTGGCTGAACTGTGCAATATACTTTCTTAATATTAGATAGGACTGGGTTGTTTTTCTCCCCCCCACCTCGATCTTACTGCTAAGATCACTGGCCCATTTCAATTTTTATTGAAACAAATAAACCCAATAAAAACACTTATGCTGAGAGCTGAAGCTCCACAGTAAAGAAAAAAATAAATTACTCCGTATTGAATTTATTGATTTATTTATTTACTCCAACTGAAAAATTGAGTATTGTGTTAATGTATTTTATAAGAATCACAGTGCTTGATGAAATGGCTAATTTATTTTAGTGTATACATAAATAGCTAGCGATTTTCAGTGAGACAGGCTAATGAAAATGATGCTATGAAATTGTCTATACTATGAGGAGTGATGGAGTCAAGTTATTATTGGTTGAGTGCTACGACGTAGTGAACTGGCCATCATGTCTTTGAACTTTTGAACTGCTACTTGGCCGTGTGATTTATTGATTTTGATATCAGCATGTTAAGTTCAGATTTTTTTGGGGGGGGGGGAGTTGCACATGCAGCATAGCTGAGTCACGCGCTCCGTAATTTTATAGATGTTTAGGTTAAACAAGATGGTTGAAAAACATGAAGTGTGTTAACGGAGCAGGCTTATGCCATGTGGAAATGCAGAGAGAGATGCATGTAGGTACCATTAGATGTCAACACTGATGTTCTGATTGCTGCAGATTAGCTGAGTACGAGCGAATTTGGCAGGGTAAGTGTGCATCATATTTGTCAGAGAAACGTTGCCTTTGTTCTAAATGAAGCGTGTGAGCTCATAGCGACTTTGTTTGTCTATCTACCTTAAACCTCTCCTCGTGGCATATCTTACCACGTCGGTGCCTGGTACAGGCAGGGAGCATCAGCACTCTCTTTTGTCAGCCTTTACCAGAGCAGCGCTCCATTTTGCCGGTGGAGGATGCTAACTGGTGGTACAGACAGTTCAACACCTTGTGTTGGACTCTTGCACCAGAGAGCTGCCCTGATCCGCTGTCATCAAGATGTGCAAACTTGCTTCATCTTATGGCTGTAATTCTCTCTCAGGCTGGCTGCTAGTGCTGAGCCTCAGCACGCAGAGCAAGGAGATGCTACACTTGTTGTTCTTGGTCACTTGCTTAGGACATGGAATCGCGGTAGTAAAATAATACTGTTTGACTTCAAGTGTTTCCCTGTGCAGAACTTCTCTCTGGACCGTGCTGGTAGGGGGAACCTTTGCATGGCGACTGCTCTGAGCTCTGTTTCTGATTAAACCAAATAACTTGACACCTGCAATTTACAATTCGCCTAAAGTGCTTTATCCTGTAAACCCAGCGATTCCAAAGCTTTAAAGCCAGCAGACTTGCAGGGGTTTGCACAACTTAGCTCATCCCGCCAGTTCACTGCGATCATGTCAAACACAAGTGGACTTTGCTGATCCCCTTGCCCCTGCTTTCAAAACTGCAGTTCTAATGCCTGTGCCCCCCCCCTTGCTTTGCTGTGGTCTCAGAAATGCATGGGGGCATTACTGTAAATTACTACATTTATTTTTTCAGTGATGGAAGTGCCATGTCTTTATTTGGATGTTAGCAGCGCTCCCCCTCCTTTTCCCAGCACAACCCAAAGCATTTTCAGCAGTGGGACACTGGTATCACTTGCCAATCCCCCCAGTGCCCCTTTTCCTCCCCCTTTTTCTTCCTTTTGATGATTTTAATGTTTGAATTTTTATTTTTTAAAAAGCTGGCCTTTTTAAGCCAGGAACCGAAACTGGTGGGAAAAGGCTAAAACCACGATTGACACCAGCACTATTAGCTGGAAAAAAAGAAAAAAAGATTTCCATTTCATTGCAACGCTGTTATTGTTTACTTTCTTTCCCCACCCCCTCCCTAACTTGTTGGCCCCCCTGCCAAGGCGGCCGAGCCGGGCCGAGGGGCCCCCTCGGGGAGACGCTTCCAACTGCTGCTCAGACAATAAGAAACAAACGGCGCAACTCCACAAAAGGGCTGCCCGGAAAATAAGTGTCAAATAAATCCTGCAGAACTCTTCCTGCCCGGCTCCCGG
>NW_009938071.1:11102-15738 GCF_000696875.1 Nestor notabilis | reverse complement strand
GGTTTGCCAGGCTCCGACAGCCAAGAGCCATCCCGGGCTGCGCAGCCGCTGCTCCCTCCGGCCCCTCCTGCAACAAACGGAACGGACCCTCCCTCTCCCCGAGCACAAGCGCCAGACACGGCTTCGAGGGCCGAAGCCCCCGACCGAGGGACTCGGGGAAGGGGCAGCAACAAGATCTCAGGAGAAGCTCTTGTAGAAGCCAGGAGGAGGCATGGACGCGGGGCTGGGGAGGGCCACAGGCACTTGCTCCTCTAGGCCAGAGTTTTCTCAAGGGCCAGGAGCTCGGTCTCAAATGCTGCCTGGGGGCTGTGGCACTGTCTGCAGCCAAAAGTGCTGCCCGATCCCAGGCTGTCAGTACCGCCGCCCCCTGGAGTGGGTAAAAGTGCAGAGCTAATGCATAGTTATAATGCCGATACGGAGAAGCAGCCCAGGGGGAGTTCATCTCACTGGAGCTACACTGGTTCAGCTCAGAGGCCCACCTACGCTCGGACTGGAGCCACGGAAACAGGAGGGCTGGGGCAGGGAGAGTAACCCTCACCCCTGAGCTCCTCCTAAAACAAAAAAACAACCAAAAGAGCCACCCAAGGGTTCCCCCCCACCCCCTGCGATTTGGTCCAACAAAACTGTGCTTCAAGAGAGCAGAAAAAGCATCCCCAGCCATGGCTGCTTGCAGCCATCTACTGAAGATGCTTTTGTCTCCTCACCTCTACAGGAATAGGCTTTGAAACCCGTTTCATTTAACCTTTCCTGCTCCAAATTATGCTCACTCTGTGGAAAGTATTGGTGCAGAGTAGGAGCAACTGCTCAGGGTGGTTACAGGTAAGTGACAATGGCATTCTGTCCACATCATTTCTTTGGAAAACTCCTGGAATTCTCATGAGTACTCCTGGCTTTTAGAACTGCTCAGTTCTAAAGAGCCAGTCAGTGCTCTTGGGGCAGTTCCTGAAGGGAACGTCATGGTTCCTCATTCAGTGGGACTTGGAAGCTCAAATCAAACACGGACAGAGCATTTCACCAATGCCCTCTGAGACACGGGGAGAGCAAAGCTCCCAAAGCTGGGGGCTGGGAGTGGGGCTGGGCACTGCTCACTGCTGTGTCCCACAGCCTGGAATGCACATCCTACAAGGCTCTGGCCCCTAATCCCCCTGTTAATCATAGAACCATAGAATGGTTTGAGCTGGAAAGGACCTTAAGCTCATGCAGTTCCAACCCCCTGCCATGGGCAGGGACACCTCACACTAGACCATGTCACCCAAGGATCTGTCCAACCTGGCCTTGAACACTGCCGGGGATGGAGCATTTACCGCTTCTCTGGGCAGACTGCGCCGAGGCCTCACATCCTTACAATAAAGAACTTCCTTATATCTAACCTGAACTTCCCCTGTTTCAGTTTAAACCCATCACCCCTTGTCCTATTGCTCCAGTCCTTGATGAATCCATGCCTCTGAGCTGCACTGTACCTCTAACACCCTGGTCTCCATTCCACTGTCAGCCTCAGCACCTCCCTTGGATGCAGAGAACCTGAATAAAGGAGACCACTCTCCCACCACGGCACACGGTGCTGGGAGGAGGCCGGAGCCCCGTGCTCCAGCTCCACCTGCGTTTACATCTAGCCGTGACCAGCACAGTCCCATCACACAGTGGTGGCCACTGCTGTCCATAAATGCTGTTGTGAAGAGCTGGTACATGACAGGAGGGGCGTGTGGAAGGCACTGGCTGCCAGCAGGGAGCTTCCCACCTGCGCTGGGTTCTGCACCATCATACCACAAGGGCTGGGTCTAATGGCAATGCTGCTCTCCAGGATCCAACTCACAGTCCAGTCCTGAGGTCAGGGCTTTCTGGGTGACACATAGTGGAGCTGGTGCATGACTTTCCCCTCAGAGTCTGAACAGGAGCTGGAAGAACAGGAGGGTGAGTGGCAAACCAAGGAGTGTGCATGGAGAATGGTTATAGATTCAAGTGTTCTCACTCCTGTCACAGTCTGCCCGACCTCAGAAGGACAGCTTATTGTAAACTGGTATCACTTGAAACTGCCTCAAACTAACATCCAGAGCAAAGCCCCAGCCCTGGGCCTGCATCTTAACGTCAATGTCTGGCATAAAGACAAGAATTTCTGTAATCAAAGTAAATCTCTGAAGTCTTTGTCCATCTCTGTGGGGCATTCAGGTGCCTTTGGTTTTAGGTCCGCAGGTATGGCTTTGCTCTTTGCAGTCCTTCCTTCAGGAACTGGAGGTAAGTTGCAGTTGAAGGGTCTTCAAAATTGGTTGAGAAACTAAAGATGCTACTTTCAACATCTTCAGGCTTCATAGAAGTAATGTCCAGGAAGTAGTTGGCATTAATATGGTGAATCTGGGAAACAAAACAGATGAGAAGAATTTAAGGGCCAGAACAATTCCCCGTCCACTGTCTTGGCCTTTAGCCAGGACACAGGTGACAAGACTGGATCAACTCCTAAAGAATCTTGAATACCCTGCAAATGCTAATTCAGCATTGGGGTTTGCATTTTACAGTCAGAGAACAATGTGGGAAAGACAACAGTCTGTTTCTTCCCCCAACCAAGAGTGCTGACCCCTCACTTAGGATAAGCAGAAGATGAAGGTGATTTGGGAAAAATGCAGGAGTAAACCCTGGCTCTGAGCAAGGGCTCAGAGATGCCAGCCCAGCCACGCCACTGCTGGGTGCAGCACAGTTGCAAAACCAGCAGAGCCAAAGCGTGTGGACTTGCTAATGTCTGTGACAAGCTTGGGGAATGAAGAGAGAGAAACGGGCTAGAAGGTGCTGGTAAGGAGAGGTTTTCTGCAGAGCGTGAGCAAAAGGGACAATGGGTGCAGGAAAGCTACAGTGGCTTCCCAAAGGTCAGTGACTTCAGCCAGGGACAGTGAGGAAGTGCAGGTAGACAATTGTTTCAAGTCTGATTGTTCCCCCCCGCCCCGAGCTGCCACTGTTCTGTCTCTGTATAAGGAGACATTTGTTTCAGTTTTTTTTGTACAGTTGCTGTCTGCCACAGCAGCCCTGAGTGCTCAGCACTGTGAGAGACCATGGCCCCAGCAAGGCTCAAGGAACCAGGGAATGGCTGCGGGAGTGGACACTCACTCCAGGGTCTGCAGACAACCCTGAAGAGAACATGCTCTAATGGGAAGAGCCACGCTCAGCTGCAGGGGTAACCAACGTACCACCGTGCCATTAGGGAGGCAGATGATCATCTCCACAGGGAAGTTGTATTTCTCCAGGTGTAGGTCAGCCAGCTTGCTGTAGAACTCATTCTCCCTGTTGTTCTGTAAGGAGAGAACCCAAAGAAACATGTCTGCATACACCAAAACTAGCAGAACAGTGCAGGAGTACACTGAACGCAGGAGGAAGGGAGGAACCAAAATGCTGCTTTGCAGGACAGTGGTAACTGGTTCTATAGTTGCACCATCTGCTTTACAAAATTCTTTTCAGTCAGTCTCCCTCTTGCATTTCAGCTGTAGATTCTCACCAAACAACAAAATAACCCATCTCTGGCAGTTCCTAGGCACACCAACAGTCTGATCCCAGCTTCTCCCAGGGTCTCCAGCTCTATGACTGACCCCAGCTGACAGCACAAGCCCAGAAATCCACTCAAAAGTGAGGAAAGGTGCAATCAGGAGACTCTGGGTTCAGACAGTATTTGGTTGCTCCCTCGCTTACAGAGAAGTCAGTTTGTTGATGCATGAATAGCTCTGGGCAGAGCTATCTCACAGTGAAGCATCTGGTTTAGCTTTTAAAACTGGCACCACGACAATGAAGTCCTTGTGCCATTTGCTTAACCTGCCTCCATCTGGTGCTTGCTTGGCCCCTGCGATCGCTAGGACAGGGAGGGCTTGGAACTGAAATCCCCCTGGCACAGGCCTGAGCTCCCCCCTCGTGCCAGCACCATCTGCATTCACCAGCACCAGCTGCAAAGAAGGTGGATGTGACACTCACCTGCAGCTCTTCCAGCTCCTTCACCAGTGACCAGCTGCTGATGAAGCTCTCGTTCAACAGGGCGAGGATGGGCGAACTTTCCAGGACGGTCTCCCGGAGAGTTCGCCCTGAACCTGGCACAGGAGGAGAAGCAGACAGTGGTTTGCTGTGTTTCCCGAGCTGGCTGGTGCCATGTTTGATGCCACCACGATGCCACTGCTCTGCTTGCTGTGGCAGCTGCCTCAGGCTCCCCCCAACCCAGCCCAGTGGCTTTTTTCTCCTTGGGTGACAGATTTCCAAAGTTGACTGTTTCCCATGTGTGCTGCTGGCAGAGAGGCCTCGCTCCAGCCACTTGCAAGGTAACAGAAGGACCAGGACAAGCTTGCCATAGAGGGTGACTGCTCTGGTGCATTTAGGAAAGCATCAGGCCCTGTGGATCCACCCCAAGTGCCTTGTGTTGTTCACACCGAGCAGAGCCCATACATGCTGGAGAGGTTTTAGGGCAGACAGGACTAAAGACACCCACCCCTGTCCCACCCATCACTCTGCCCAGTGTGGCATTTTCTCAGGTGCAGGGGGTGAATAGTGATGCATCAGGACAATCCCAAGCCCAAATCTGGCTCTGGCTTTTCCTGTGGAAGTGCCAGGGACCCAGCAGAAAGCAGAGTCCCTTTCACCCTGCAGGTGCTGCCTCTACCCAAGCAGACTGAGA
>NW_009938071.1:2240-11025 GCF_000696875.1 Nestor notabilis | reverse complement strand
GATCTGATCCTGCCACTGGGGACCTAAGATCTGATCAATAATTCCCCACTTCCGGCTCTTTTCTATTCAGCATCTTCAGAGCCAAAACGAGTCACACAGCGTTTACTGCTGGCTCGTGACCAGCTCTCTGACCCCAAGCTCTTCTCAGAGCCTGAATGAGGCACATCATTCCTCCAGCCACACTGGGAATGTCCTCACCTCAGCAGGACTGGTCGTCCAGGGCACCCCACAGCAGGATCGAGTGCACCAGCTTCTTTTCTGCTTTTGCTCTCTCAAAAGCTTGTGTGAAGGGAAGATAGGAGACCTGGAGGCAACAAACAGCTTGAGAAACAAGACACACAACAGCCCATCTCAAATACAAGCAGACCTGAAGGAACCAGACCTGTCACATCCCTCAGGTGAAGTACACAGAGTTGAACCTGCAGCACATCCTGCAGATTAAAGCAAACGACAACTGTGGTGGTGTCCCCAAGGACAACTTCATCTTCTGGTGAGATTACAAGCAAGCCCTTCACAGCATGTGGGCTGTTACCAGGACCTGCAGAGCCCCATCCTCATACATTACAGAGAGCATCTGCACAACTGTGAGCTGGCTGGCTGCAAACTCCCCTCAGCAGCCTGGGAAATGTGGCTGTGAGATATTCATTACAAAACCTTACTGAAAAGGCCTAAAAACTGTCTGTGAGGGAGCCTGCACAGAGATTATTCCAATCACTCAAATGAAGGGAACTTTATTAACATCTTGGCAGCTCAAAGGGACATTTGTAAGCTCAGACACAAGGAGGCAGCCATTGAAACGTGTCCCTTCAGCCAAGGAAGCAGTGACAGGCAGTAGCCATCTGCTCCACAGGCTACCGGCATGTTAAATAGTTTGGGTCACCCAATGCTATCAATTTGTGTCTCGCTGTGGGATGCAGAGGCACAGGCAGATTGTGTGTTTTCTGCTGATAAGGAAAGCTGGGTCCAAAGGTAGCTGAACATGGCAGAAGAAATGCCAGAGGAAAAGCATTTGTAAGCTGCCTCTCTCAGAAATCACGTTGGCAGCTACTGATAACAGGAAGGAAGGATGAGCCCACATTTACAAGCCCGGGACACACAACATCAGGCTTTGTTCCTGCCTGTGCTGTTGTGCAACCACAAACAGCCTTTCAGAGATGCTGTACTCCCTCATCTGGAAACTGGAAGTCCATCCAGTCACACACACAGTGGCTGGGAGGAGACCCTCACACCATGCTGAATGCTGATCAGGTTGTGGCCTCTGGTTTCTGCTGGTCCTTGAGGTGACTGGACAACCCAGTGAAAACGATGTGCCCCAAATAAACATGCCATGGAAGAGCCCCGTCCCCCTTCCTCACCTTCTTAAATGGATACATGGCCACTTCCAGTTTCCGGGCTGCCTCTTCCCAGGGTATTTCCTGCTGCCAGGTTATCTCTTCGAACACAAACTGGATGGGCTCTCCTGAGGGATCCCTGCTGTCAATCACATTGCCATTCTCATCATGGATCACAGAAGGGATCGAAGGCCCAGTCGATTCAAGCTCCATCTGCAGGAGAACAAACACATTGAGCTGGACATTGCAGACATCCCACTCCTGTTTTTCTGTAGTCCAGGACAGGATGAAGAGGCAAGACAGGACTGTGCAGTTTCCAATGAAGATACAGCTCTATCTATTGTCTCCTGGAGCTGCGCTTCACCAGTTGCAAATGTGTATTAGTGGGGAATAGCAGGAAAGCAACTTCATTTCCTTCAGTTACTGTGCTCTCTAGATGGGAACTGCATGAGACTTGTTCACTCCGTGTTCCCACCTCCCCAGGTGGAGATTTCTGATGGTGGGACACTAGATCCTTCAATCACTGAGCTCCACAGAGCTAGTTTGAAGCTCTTGCTCCTATCCCCAGCACAGCCCTTACCCAACCCGTGGCTAACCACGAGAGGGGGCAATACAAAAGCTGTTCAGGAGCTTCCCCCAGTCCACTGTCTGGGACAACTGAAATGATTTTGTAAGTCTGTTTTCTCAGCTCTTGGCAATTAAAAAGAAACATGGATCTAGTTTAAGACCAAATGGGACTGTTAAATTCAGGCATTCAAAATCCTGACTCATGTTTCCTGTCCCAAGAGCTGGGATTACCACAAAGTAGAGGAATAACCTCATGCAGTTTCTAAATTCAGACACACTGTTGTTCATGCACCCCTCTGGGCTCAGGGCCTGGGTTCAGCTCCTCATCTCAGACAACTCTGGAAAGCTGGAAAGAGCCACACATCTCCAGGTGTGTAGGATTCAACCCACACAAAGGGCAAACTAAAATACCACAACTGGTAACGGGGAGCCACAGAGCTGCAGAGGACACACACAGACCAACAGAGATTATAGAGTTAGATTGAAACGTTCACGAGAAACCTCTGAAGACCAGGGACAGCTGAGGTTATACAGCTCAGGGCCATGGCAGCATAAATCCCTGCTGAGCTGCTGCATGCATATGGAGGACTGAGAGTGTCTACAGACCTGAGGCAGGTATCCAATGTCCACCTCCATGTTGCTACTTTCACTTGCTCCATACAGCCACTCCATATCAACGTTCAGGGACCTGCAAGGTGAAGCCAGGATGTTCAGAGTCACTCAAGGTTAAGGCTGTGTATGGGAAATGCCAAACAAATGACAGCATCCAATGCTCCTCTTGCAGGGTCAGCATTAAGGCCCAGAGCCCCCAGCTCCTTGGAGATCACTGTGTTCCCTGCATATGACCAGCAACTCTAGAGCCCAGGATCAGGGTCCAGGCACCCACTGGGCTCTGGGCAAATACACTCACACCTTTAAGTACTACCAAAGTACAAGAGAGAGGTGACTTTGCTGCCCCTTCCTTCCTAGCACTCGACTTGCACATTCTTTTTCTGAACTTCTAAAAGTGGTTGGGTTTTTTTTGGAAGCAAAAGGCTTTTGTGAGTTGTTGCTGGCAGAGATGTACATGTCTGCTTGCTGTAAGAAATGTGCTGACAGAGCCACAGGGGTTGAGTCGCCAGGGTAATGTTATAATAGAATTTTCACTCCGGCTGTCATGGGCAAAGAGATTTGAAGCTTCTTTCCCCTGAAACACTTCCAGCTGCTTGCCAGAGAGCAGGAACGAGCTAGTGCGAAACTCTGCACACAAAACCTCAACCTGTGAAACACCAAGCAAAAAATACGCTGAAGTAAGAGCATCAGGTTTGCTCAACTTCAGTGCTTTAAGCCAGGCACTGGGATTGCCAGGGGCTGCTCCCCACACCCTGCTCATCCCTCCCCATTCTCCAAGTACCAAGGGACAGTTTCTGGTGATTGAATCTGAAATGGGTCAGGGATCCTCAGCGACTGGTAGAGATGCATTTGCCAGTTTTACGAGCAACAGCAGAGCTCAATTCACTCAGCTTTTCCAGGAACTTGGCTGAAAAGCATGAGCTCATCCATCACAGACACCCAAGGAGCCTTCTTCAGCCTGCAGCAGGTATGTGACAATTGCAGGAGTCCCTGCCCCAGCTGGGGACTGCTAGTCAAGGGGAGCAGTGCTCACAGCAGTGCTGCTAATAAAGAGGATGCTGCCTGTCTCTAGGGCAGTGGAGGCACGATGGAGGACATCAAGACACATAGGGATGAGGACAGGACATGATGAGCGTGATGACTGCTGGCAGTGAAGGATGACTGGGGAAAGCAGATAAACAAACTGTAGAACTAGGCTGCCCAAAGCTCAGCCTGACCTGCACAGGCCAGGATACCCACATACCACAAGGGACAGGGCTGCTGCTTGCACTCATACCTTCACATAAAGAGAGCCCACCAGCCTTCCCCCATGCACAGCCCCAAGCCCTGCAGAGGACAGGATCCCAGAGCCCCTGTGTTCCACTGGGCCTCATTTATATAACCCTCAAGTCTGTTCAGCACCCAGAAAGAGAAAGAAACAGCCATACCTGTTGTTAGGGACAAATAGCTTAAATTCTCGGACATGGGAAGAATCCTTGGAGAGGATGATGTAACCTGTGAACTGGCCTGGGGAAAACCAGAAGGGGAAGTGTGGTGGCTCGTTCAGCTGGAACTCAGCGTGGATCCTGAAATGAGAAAGGAGCCATCAACTGCAGTGCCGGGAGGAGAGAAGATGACAGCAGGGAAAAGTTATCTCCAGGCACCAGAAATTATGAAGCTAAATTGGGGCAGAGAGGTTCAGTTCAAAAAGCTTTTCATGTCACACAGTGATAAGAGTAAAAGACTGGAGCAGATCCCCTGGGTTACGATCATCTCCAGTATTGATGCTTTTTGGAATTGGGCAATAAGTGTTCATCCAGGAAGGATGAATTATTTTATCATTCCTTGAAACACAGAACAGCCTAAGACCCCTTCAGCCTCCCTTCCAGCTTGATGAGGCAAGTAAAAGCTGTGTGTAACACTCCCAGTAACACAAGAGAACAATTTCCCAGACTCTCACCCTTGGAAAGGCACTCCCCTGCCCTGATTAACCACAGCCTAACACATTTCATGCTAATCAGACTGTTCTTTCAGCCAGGGATAGCTCTAAACCAAGGACAATGTCCTGCATCTGGGCAACAGTCCCTGCCCCACCAGGGGCTCTGGAAGCATGGGCAGCAGCAAAGCAACACACATGGGCAAGAGCTGGCTGTGAACCACCCTCTTCCTTGAGCTGCTTTGCTTCCCTCCCAGCCAGGACACATCTGGCCTTGCTTGGGAACACAACATGCAGTGACACACACACTCTCTGCCACAGGCTCACAGCAGCCTTCTCTGTTCCCTTGAGATACAGAACAGACTCAGAAGCTTTCCTCTAATCCCTGGGCCCACGGCCTCACCTGAACGCGATGGTGTAGTAGAAGGTGCTGCTGGCTTGGATACAGGCCACAGCTCCCTGCGGAGCAAAGCGGGTTTTCACAAAGGGGCGCGGGTGGAACATGCTCAGAAGCCTGTGGATGATGATCTAGAGAGAGAAATGTAAGAGAGCAAAAATGAGAACAGTTCCTTCACCGCAGGTCAGCCGCAGCTCCAGAGAAGCTCCCCACCAGATCAGGAAGGCAAGGGAACTGCTATGATAGAAAAACTAGCTCAGAGACCTACCTCATCACAAAACAAGGAGCTAAAGTGAGTGACTGGGTTTAAAATGAAATCCATTTCCATGCTTTTTATGCTCTTCCCATCATTTGCAAGTTTCCATCATCCCAGTCTGAGTTAGTCAAGTCAGCCTCATCTGGCCCTGAGAGACACCCAGAGCTTTTGCCTGCTCTCAGTTTTACCTCCAATTTAGGAGACAGTGCTCCTGGCTATAAGCTGCAGCCTTTTTCCTCCCTTAAGAAGTCCAGGGAGACAGAATGCAATAGCCTTGTCCCTCTAGGGATTCTTGAGATTCATCTGGGCTACAAGGCAGAACATTTATACGAACTACCTCTCAAGTATATAGAAATTGAGTTTCATATCTCACCTCTTTGCCCTTGGGAGGCGGAGGGTAAAATCTGTTGTTGGAAAGATACCCAGTGAAGATGTTCAATTCGCTAGGAATTATCCACCATGGATCCCCAAGATCCAGTTTATTCTTTGGAGGAAGAAAGGCTTTAAACTGCTTGGCAAGCAGCACGCTCATAGGGGCTGCTGGGGCAGTCCAGTTCCTCAGCCCAGACAGAGCAACATGAGAAATCTGTGAACAAAAGATACTGTCAGAGCCTCGACCAGCCCCTTCAATCCTGCAGTCGTGCTCATGGATGTACAGAGGCTTTGGAGAAGGGGAAAAAGAATTATAATGGTTTAAATTCTTTCTACCACTCCAACTACCACCAAATAGTTCTGTCAACTTTTAATCATGTGAGTAATAGGAAGCGGGAGCTTTTGGACTTAGCTCCAGGAGATCCATCTCTAATGTCTGCTTCAAGCTTCCCAAGAAGGCTGTATTAACTGGGGCACAGTGATACTGAGTGTGCTGAGAACAATGAACTGCTGCAGAAAGCAGCGAGTTTGTTCATCAAAGCAAATCCCATGGCCTTGAGCAAGACTACCTCCCCACCCTACCACGCCAGCACTTATTGCTGGTGATGTTACCAGCCCTTTGCATGTGTTTATACCAGAATTTGTGGCCATACACATCCTGCGTGACACTTACTCCCAAGAAACCGTCTTTGCTCTTCGTCATTGTTTCCATGACCAAAGGCTGGAATTTAGCCACAATGGACAATGTCTCCCCGCTTGTATCGGAGGTCTCCTCCTCTTCAAATTCTGAGATGGGAGCAACCCCTAGGCAAAGGAGCAGAAATTTAGGCAGCTGTTTCCTTTTCCTCTGCTTTTAAGCAATTGTGAAGTGATTACACGTTCATCCTGGCAAATCCAGCAATACTGGGAGTCTCCCAGCTCTCCATCCAGCAGCAGAACTCAGGCACACCCCAGAAACCAGCTAAAGGGGAGCTCTCCTTTCAGCAGACAACTCTCTAAACCCCACAGCTTGGCTGAACAGTCTCATTTCACCTTGGAGGGATGAGAACACATGCTTTACCCAATGAATTACAGCACAAGCAAACAGCTGTATTGGGACTGCACTGTAGGTTATCATCACCACACTGTTTCTTGTGTGGCACCACCAAGATACAGGCTGACAGTGTCTCCAAACAGGATCTCTCACAACTGCTACCTGAAAGAGATGCCTCAGTCAGTGTATGAATGAAATGCTGCCACTTACTAACAGTTTTGGCCTTGCCCGGGCTGTATCTGCATGTATCTGTTGCATTCACCCAGCCCAAATCCCCTTTAAGCTCTAGACAAAGTAACTTCTGTGCTTTGCTAGCCCAGCAATGGGATCTTGTGTCTTACAAACCCTCTACTTTGTGGAAGTGATGTGTGTCTAGTGCTTAAGCCTTTTCAGACTCTTGTAAAGCTCAGCAGCCTCACTTCATGTAAATAAGACTCAAAACAGCACCCTGAAAAAATAAAGACATGAATAAAACCGGTTCAGTGCATTATCCCTGGCTTTTGCTTGGACTGTGCAGAGGGAGCTCTGCGGAGCAGATAGACACCTACCTGTCAGCTTCTCAGCTATCGGCTTGAACTCTTCTGGACTGAGGTACAGGTCATTGTTTGTGTCCAGAGAAGAAAAGAGAAACAGCCCCTCACTTCCCAAAGACTTCAGTGCCAGCTCCTAGTTCAGGAAGAAGAGGCAAGTGAGATTTCATTCCAGCCTCTTGCAGAAATTCACTCGTGCCCCTCTCAGCTTCAGAGTTAATTTAAATTCTTTCCAGCACACAAACACAGGCATTAAATCAAAAGATTAACACCCCTTGGCAGAATTTTGTGCTATTTACAATAGGGATTGGTGTCCAGGAACTGCTGGCATGAGCATATTAAAACTACATCTGGCTGAGTAATTCCAACTGAATCATTTGCTCAGAGTCAGCCTCAAAGTCTTTTGTCAGAAAGAAATGCCAACTTTTTCCAGATAGTGCTAAACCTGCAGCTATTGAGAGCACCTGGAGATGGTGATTCCGTGACAAACTGATGTGCAGTGAAACAAAGGCAAAGCCGTGACTACCCACATCACAAAAACACAAAGGACATGAACTGAGCCCTTGTAACTGCAGAAAGCAACTTATACCCGTGCTGAGCTTCATGCCATACATCCACATATCCACTGTCACATGCAATTCCCTGCTCAAGTCAGGCTCCCCTCCAAAACTCCAGCTTCAGGGCTGGCTGGAGCATTTTGTCCCCTGCCTGCTTGGTCAGCCATGCACTGGGGAGCCACAAACCCATGGGCTTCTCCAGAACCTTCTGCAAGATCCCAGCCATGCTGTGCCTCGGTTTCTCCCTCTGCAAAGTCCACAGGGGAGAACACCACTGGAACACAATGGAGCAGCCTCAGAAAGGCTCTAGATGCTTCTGGTCATTTCTGCTCTGCAGCGCTCAGCACGGAAGGGAAAGGGACAACTTGCAGGCAGAATATGAGAGCTCCATGTTGGTGTGAGAGGAAGAGACAGAGCAAGCCAGACAAGCCACATCACTGCCAGCCAGCCTGCAGCACATCCCCTGTGACCCATCATTTGGGACAGCTTCCCCTGCCACCCCTGTAAAAGCCTAAAGCGGCAGGATAAATACTCTGTATTCTGCTGTTTAACGGTGTTTATTCTCTATTGCCTGCAGCACCACCACCATCCCCAGAGCTCCTGAACTAGTTTATTCTCCATCTGTTGCCTGCCAGCCTGAAGCAGCACTAATGCTGCCTGGAAGGCTTTGCTCCTGTCAACTGAAGCAACAAAAGCACTTAAGAGCCTTCCAGGGCAGTTTCAGGACTGAGACAAACAGAAATAAAGACCCTGGAATATAAACCAGAGATCTGGAAGCAGACATGGCTGTGGAAGGACAAGGAGGGGAGTGTGCACAGTTGAAATAAAGGAATGAAGGATTATCTACATACAGCAACAATCCTCTCTTGCCTGTCCATGCTTCTGGGGCCAAAAACATGCCTTTGTTCCCCAAATGAACAGAGGTGCCCATGCTTGGCCCTGTAAATTGATAACAACATTTTCCTGAGCAACTTCCCTAACAGCCAGGTGCCAGGGTCATGTCATGGAGCCTTGGAGCAGGCCTCAGTATCCCTGTAAGCTCTAGAGTGCTTGTGCACAGCATGGAATGCATTAACCTCACATGGGCCCATGTGATTGCTCGCTGGGAGTGGGCTCCTGGAGCAGGGAAGCATGCTCGGAGTGTGATGGCTTCTCCTCTGCAGGGGAGCCTGTCCTGGATGTGTACTGAGCTCTGAAAAGACGCTCCATTTCCTA
>NW_009938071.1:1768-2114 GCF_000696875.1 Nestor notabilis | reverse complement strand
TGGAGGTAAAAGTCAGGATCAGTGCATGACAGGGCTGAAGGCAGAAAGAGAACCAGTTACATCCCACACAGAGAAGAACATCTCTGACTGCATCTAAGACAGCAGGATGTGAAGGGGGTGCTTGGTGTTGGATGTTGGCATCCGAAGATTAGCCTCTAAGCAAGAACTGAAAGTGCTTTCCCATCCCCTCAGCCTGCTCTTTCACATAGGTGAAGCAATAAAACCCCATCAGCTGCAGAACCATCAGATAATTATCAGAGAATCATGGAATGGTTTGGGTTGGAAAGGACCTGAAGATCATCCAGTTCCAACCCCCTGCCATGGGCAGGGACACCTTCCCCTAGAC
>NW_009938071.1:1248-1626 GCF_000696875.1 Nestor notabilis | reverse complement strand
CCCCCTTGCCCTACCACTAGAGTCCCTAATGAAGAGTCCCTCCCCAGCATCCTTATAGGCCCCCTTCAGACACTGGAAGCCTGCTATAAGGTCTCCACGCAGCCTTCTCTTTTCCAGGCTGAACAGCCCCAACTTTCTCAGCCTGTCTCCATACGAGAGATGCTCCAGCCCCTGATCATGCCCAACTCTGGACTTGCTCCAACAGCTCCATGTCCTTCTACAACGGGAACTGGCCAGAAGCAAAGCAGCTCTGTGGTCAGGCACGTGCCAGCAGCTCATGGACACCACTACCCTGTCTCCAGCTCCAGACAGCACTGACAGCACATGGCTCTGCACAGCCCCGTGGGACACATCCAGATCTGCTTCGATTCGGAAACA
>NW_009938071.1:236-1233 GCF_000696875.1 Nestor notabilis | reverse complement strand
CCCCGGCACAGCCAGACCCCCCGGCACCCTGGGAGCACCCTGGGAGACCTCAGCCAGGGAGCAGCAACAGCTTCCCAGAGCACGCACCAGTCAAAAGGGTTTAAAAGGGGATCAAGATGTCAGCGCTTGGCCTTTTGCTTTCTGATAACATTCACGCTAAAGAAAGCCCTCCAGAGCTTGTGGATTTTCTCTTTTGTCTTTCTAATCTGGGTTTTTAAGAAATACAAAGTTTCCCTGTTTATGCTGCAGGAGTAAGATGGAGCTTTCTCGGGCTCTGTAGAGGAGGAAAGTTGTGGTTTTCACAAAGAGTTTTCTTCTCCCACCTGCTTGTGCGTTGTTCAGCTCAATAAACCTCTCTAGAATGGACCAGATGTAGGTTTTCAGCACGATGAAGGACAAATCAACCCCTTGGTCTCTTTATGTTTTGTTCACAGCCTGCTGCCTGTGCTCTAGAACACACAAACCACCCCGAGATCTGGCTTTGTCAGGCAGGGCTGGGGTCCTCTCAGCCAGGACTGTCCTGACCCTTGTGTCCCTGTGGAAGAATTCTTCTATTTAACTGGTTTGAGCCATTCTCTTTTTGCAATGCAAGAAGAGACAAAGAGGCATCCTTTAAAAACACTTCCCTTTTTACTATAGAAATATTAAGTCTGCTCTTTTCCACAAACCTTTTTAAGAGGATGCCAAAGCACAGAGCCCAGGAAGCAGGATCTCGAACAGAAACGTGCTTTCTCCAACGCACACAGCAGCCATTTGAGTTATAGGAATTACAACCAACCCCAGCATCAATCAGGGCACACAAAATGTACGTTTCTAGTAAGAAAAACCCCATAAACACCTGAGAGTTCTGAGCCTTTTCCAGGGAACAAGGCAGGCAGGAAGGCCATGGCGAGGGGAGGTGTGAAGCGTTACGTCAAGAGCTCCTGCTCTTCCTCCTTCTCCTGGCAGCAGCAGCTACCCTCGAAGTCACAGGCACTGCTGGTGCCTGGTGGTGGCC
>NW_009938071.1:0-205 GCF_000696875.1 Nestor notabilis | reverse complement strand
GTGGCCCCCTGAGGGCTGAAGCCACGGGTGCCCTGTGGCTTCCACACCTCCGTGGTCGCCTCAGCCCCCTGACAGCCACCAAAGCGTGGCAGTAACCTCAGCCCCACGGCCACCTCCGCCTCAGTGGCCACCTATTCGTGGTGGTCCCCCCCGCCCAGCGGCGGCCACCTCAACCCCCGGCACCCACCCAACCCCTGTGGTCACC
>NW_009938070.1:18712-22052 GCF_000696875.1 Nestor notabilis | reverse complement strand
GCGCTGGCGGGGATGAGGGTTGGAATGGGAAAGGGAATGGGTTGGGATGGGATGGAGCATCTCCAGTCCCTGGGATGGCCCTGGCAGGGGGTGGGATGGGTACAGGGATGAGATGCAGCATCCTCATTTCCCAGGATGGCCCTGACAGAGGATGAGATGGGAGCACCCCCAATCCCCGGGATGGCCCCTGGCAGGGAATGGGGATGGAGGACCCTTTCTGGGGATGGAGCAGTTTTCCCTATGGCCTCCACACTCGCACCTGCCCTTGCCAGCACCCCACAGGCACCCTGTCCATTCCCTGCCTGCCCGCACATCCCAGCCTTTGTTTATCTGGATCGATTTATTGAAAAACTAAAGCACAAGCTTTGTCGATAGAAATACAACGACTCTGCCAGCGATTTACAAGGCTTCGGTTCCTCCCTCTGCATCCCCACCGGTGGCTGTGCCACCCGCCTGGGCCAGCACCCGACAGAGCAGCGACCACCCAAAACCCCTCGAGCCTGAGCCACGGGCCCACCTTGTGCTTTGTGTGGCACTCACATGGCAGCGGGGACACCCGTACCTCCCCTGTCCTCCTGCCCCACTCCCAGATTGGAGGACCAGAGGATATTCCCAAAGGGCAGTGCCCCCCAATCCAAGAGCATAGGGATGGAGACGTTATGGGATGTGCACTGATTTCTGCCCATTCTCAGCCTGCCCTACCCAGGCATGAGTGTGCAGCCAGCGAGGGGATACTTGCAGACAAGCTGGGGGGTGTCTGTGCGTGCAGGATGGCGCGGTGGACGAGGGCTCTGCGTGGTGGGAATGCAGCTTTCCCACCTCGGCACTGCCTCTTACTCCTGTTCGGGATGCTTCCCCATCCCAAAGTCTAAAGGGCAACGTTGAATTCTGTGACCAAGAAATCAATGTAGTCCTTTTCCTTCAGCTTAAAGGCCTCGGCGATGATCCGGGCAGCTTCCCGGTGCTCCTTGCCCCGCAGCCCCGTGCCATTCACCTCCAGGATGACGTGGCCCACCTTCAGCTTCCCACAGTTGTGTGCTGAGCCCCCGCGCTGCAGGATAGAGGTGGTCAGATCCCAATCCCACCACCCACCCCAGCTCAACCCAGGAATGTTTTGGGGGGAAAACAAGAAACATCTCATGTTTCAGACAGAAGGGATAAATTTGGCTCCCATTTTGCTTGTCCCTGAAATGCAGCACCAGTGGAATGGCCAAGAAGAACCAAAGTGGAGGCAGCTCTGCTTTGTTTTGCTGGCGATGACTTGAGTTTTGCCTCAAGTAAGCAGCAGAGGAAGCTGCTATCCACAGCTATCCATCCACCCCAGCTATCACCCACCATTCCACCTCTCCCAATCCTCTATCTGAGCAGGAAAAGAGAGTTTCCAGCCCTCTGGAGGCACAAGCCAAACTTTCAGGGATGGCCAGACCCCCTGTGGATCCACAGAAAATCTTCAGCTCCCAGGACATGCTCTATGGTATGGTATACTCCATGGGACACCAATGCAATCCCCCCACAGCAGAATGATGCTGCTGATGTCAGGGGAGATGCTATCGCGGGGAAGCACACCTCCAAAATCCTCCCTTCTCCCAAGGAACAAGGGATGGGACAAGAGGAAACGACCTCAAGCTGCACCAGGGCAGGTTTAGATGGAGCTGAGGAACAATTCCTTGCCCAGAGGGTGCTCAGGCATTGGAACAGGCTGCCCAGGGCAGGGCTGGAGTCACCGTCCCTGCAAGTGTTCACACACCGGGTAGCCGAGGCCTCAGTGCCAGGGGTTAGTGGTGGCCTTGGCACTGCTGGGATAAAGGTCGGACTGGATGAGCTTAAAAGTCTTTTCCAGCCTGTTGATTCTACGGCTCTATTCTCCAGTCCCGGCTCAAGGGCTCTCCTGAGGCTACCCAGGAGGAGAGAGATGGATGAGCTGTGCAGCGAGTCCTCCCTGGATTTTTTGCTGCCGTGTGTTTGCTCCCCCCTCGATGGCGATGCCCAGGGTCGGAGCACTCTTGGACACACGGATCAGGCAAGATGTGGGCTCCAGCAGCCCCGGCTGGGGAAAGATGGGCAGTGCTGCTGAAGGGGACCAGGACCCACAGCAGGCAGGGGATGGGATGGAGCACCCTGAATCCCCAGCATGGCCCCGGCAGGGGATGGGATGGAGCATCTCCAATCCCCAGGAGGTAGGCATGGGATGGGGATGAGATGGAGCATCCCCAGTCCCAAGGATGGCCCCAGCAGTGGGTGGGATGTGGATGGAATGGGGATGGGTTGGGGATGGGGCATCCCCAATCCCAGGGATGCCCCTGGCAGGGGATAAGGATGTCATGAAATCCCCAGTCCCTGGGATGGCCCTGACAGGGGATGGGACGGAGATGGAGCCTTCCATCCCAGGGATGGGGCAGTCTTCCCCATGGCCACTGTTCTCCCACCTGCCCTTGCCAGCACCCCATAGGCACCCATGTCCCTTCCCTTCCTGCTCAGGGTCCCATGACAAGCAGGGTCACCCCAAGGTAGGCTTCCACAGGAGAGGGACAGACACACTTCCTGCATTTGCTCTTTGACTCCTGACATTCCATGTGCAGGTCTGGAAGGGTTTGGGGAGAAGCAGAGCTGCTCTGACCACCCTCAACCTCGCCACCACCAGGAACCCTCCAATTTACTGCTGATACCTGATGTCACTTTCCCTTCTGGGCAACAGGGCACTTCACTCATGTGACAATGGGGATGCCGCTTAGAGCCAGGGACTCTGCCATGTCCAAAGCAGCTTCTTGCTGGAGCTAGGAAGGATTTACCCAGGATGGAGCAGATCAGCTCCACAGTGCCCCTCTCCTGGCTCCCTTCCCCATGGCTCATGAAACAAGGGGACAAAGAACCCATGGAAGCACAGAAGAGGGGGTGCAGCCTATGGCAGGGGCAGCCCTGGCACCAGCAGCACCCATGGGCACCCATCCTCACCGGCTTGGAGGCTCCTTCTGCCGCCCCATTGCTGCTCCGGGCCTCCTGGAGGCTTCGGCTTTTCCCAGAGATCAGCTGCCGGCCCTTGTCCCTGCTGCTCAGCTCCACCTCGCCGATGTCCACCCCACTGTCCTCGCTCAGTGTCTGCCCACTGTCCGAGAGCTGCGACAGCGTGGAAGCTGTGAGACACCAGGGATGTTAGGGATTATATCCCAGAGCAGGGACATCCCACCTGCTCCCGGCGCTGGGCAGGGCCCCTGGGATTTGACCTGGACTTTGGAGTGAGGTTCCCAAGCGGACACCTCCAGAAGAGACTGAATGAAAATTGGGGCTGTTCAGCCTGGAGAAGAGAAGCTGTGTGGGGACATCAGAGCAGATTCCAGTGTCT
>NW_009938070.1:17408-18581 GCF_000696875.1 Nestor notabilis | reverse complement strand
ATGCGCCGTCCTTGGCCGTGTTCAAGTTCAGGTTGGACAGAGCCTTGAGTGACAGGGTCTAGTGTGAGGTGCCCCTGCCCATGGCAGGGGGTTAGAACTGGATGAGCTTTAAGGTCCCTTCCAACACAAACCAGGCTGGGGTTCTATGGTAACAGCAGCACTGTGCCCAGGGAGTGTCAAAGAACAAGGGGCCTCGAGGATGCAACCCAGGTCCAGGATCCAACCCAAATCCTGAACTGGGATGGAATGAGTGGGTGATAGGTTTAGAGATCCTGCAGGAGGCAGGTTTGAGGTGGCCCATGCTCCACACAAGGAGGAGATGGGGACAGACCCGAGCAAAGAGGATCTTCCAGGTAGGAGCTTTCTCCTCTCTGAGGATGAAGAGTGTGGGTGCAGATCAAGATGAGCATCAGGAAACACGGCCTGACAGCACTGCAGAGAGGGCTGCGGGTCCGGGACATCTCCTGGGGCTTCGCGGAGCTGGGGTGACACTGCTGACAACCTTCGGGCAGAACCCAACCCCACTCAGTGTCAGAGCAGGGCCGCCAGCCCCATCTGTAACCCCGACATGAATGAACTCGCTGCAGCGGGAGGACGGTGCCACAGGATGGCGACAATGCCACCCGCACCGGGTGCCGGAGCATGGATGTCAAAAGGACGTTTCCAGGGGTACTCGCAGCCCCAGCCTCAGCGGAGGCAGAGCCCATCCTCCCGGGAACGGGGGCCAGGACCGGCCTATCGGCCGCCAGCCCCATCTGTAACCCCGACATGAATGAACTCGCTGCAGCGGGAGGACGGTGCCACAGGATGGCGACAATGCCACCCGCACCGGGTGCCGGAGCATGGATGTCAAAAGGACGTTTCCAGGGGTACTCGCAGCCCCAGCCTCAGCGGAGGCAGAGCCCATCCTCCCGGGAACGGGGGCCAGGACCGGCCTATCCTGAGGATGCTGCGAGGGCTGGAGCAGCTCTGCTCTGGAGCCAGGCTGAGAGAGCTGGGCTGGGTCAGTGGGAGAAGAGAAGGCTCCTGAAGGGGACACCTTAGAGCAGCTCCAGTGCATAAAGGGGCTCCAGGAAACCTGGAGAGGGGCTTTGGACAAGGGATGTAGGGACAGGACAAGGGGAATGGCTTTAACCTGCCAGGGGGGAGATTGAGATGAGCTCTGAGGCAGAA
>NW_009938070.1:0-17300 GCF_000696875.1 Nestor notabilis | reverse complement strand
TAGTGGAAGGTGTCCCTGCCCGTGGCAGGGGGTTGGAGCTGGATGAGCTTTAAGGTCCCTTCCAACATAAACCAGGCTGGGAGCCTGTGACACTACAAGCTGTTTTCTGAATGGAAGCTCATCTCTGAGAAAGAGCAAACCAAAGGACAGGGCATGCCAGCACTGATCCAGGCTCCAAAGCTTTCCTCCCGTCTGACTGAACGGGAGTTTGGACCAAAATGGGAATGTTTTCCTCTATAGCTCTTCACCACCATGTGCTGGAAGCCCACATTCCCACTGGGAATGGGGAAACCTTGCAATCAAGCCTCACACTCCAGCAGTCTGACACAGGTTTTACCCTTCAACCCTTTCCCCTAGATCCTGCCCTTTAGTTCTGTCACTTTTCTCTTGAGGACCACCCCAGAGAGGGTTTATTTTGTCACCCCATGGCTAATAATGTGTCACCCACCTCTGGCCTGGGGCAAGGGCCTCACTTCATTGACGTCAGGCTCGCTGTTGGGCTGGTGCACCTCCACCATGATGAAGTGCTGGTTGGCCACAGCCTGAGGGCTGCCCTTGTCTGGAGGAGGGGGTGCTGGGTGGGATGGAGGAGGAGGCGGCGATGGGGAAGAGGGGCTCTGAAGCCCACCAGATGCAGGACCCTCCAGGGATACGCTATTCAACCTGGTTGGGGACTGGACCCTGGGGAAGGGCCCGATGGGCTGCTGGCTGACCAAGGAGAGCTGAGCATCCATCTGCCTCCTGGAGCTGTGCAGAGCTGGGGAGATGGTGGCATAGATGGGGCTTGGGGCTGACTCCTCCGTGGATGTGGTGGCTGTGGAGGTGATGCTGACCGTGTCCTTCTCAGGGTGGCTGGGGGAGGGTGTTGGGTGCCGGGGGGCCACGAAGAAGAGGCCTGACTGGGAGGACTCAGAGGAAGGGCGCTTGGGCTTGTCCTTCCCTGTGGTCCTGTGCTGGGCAGAGGAGGGGGCCAGCATCTGTGGGGCTGAAGGAGGAGGCGGAGGCTTGAAGTTGGGTGGTTCATCTGGGAAGGAGGAGAGATCATCCTGCCAAAGCAAGGACACAGTGTTTAGGACATTTCCCCAGACTCAGAGGCACCTCCACCTGCCTTCTCGTAGTGACGATGGCAAAATGAGCTGACTTTCATAGAAACACCTTCCTGACCTTATTGACAAGAGGAACATAACTCACAAGTGAGGATGATTAGATGACAAACTACCCAACTTTTGCTCTACACAGATGCTATCCAGCCAGAATCCTTCCAAACCAGTCTGATTAACTTGTTTCAGTGACATCAATGACGTGCTGATTAAGCAAAGAGCTACAGAAGCTGAGGCAAACCTCAGCATCACCAGTTTACCTTCGTCTTCCATGTAGTGTCTTACCAGGGAGACATCTGGCAGGGTGTTGATACTGCTTTGGTGGCCATCTCCACTTCCCTCCAACTCTGACGTGTTCTGAGAGAGCAAAGAAAGAAGAGAAAAGCAGGTTACAGCAGCAAGGAACACCCAGCACAGCGCCAGCACGATGGGGAACATGCAGAGTGCTCACCCAAACCCCCCCATGCAAGGCCAGTCTTGTACCCAAAGGGTTCTGTTTCCTTGAAGGTTCCCTGCAGACCCACACATTATATCAGCAAAGTAACTGTGTTGGGAAACAAAGCGAAGCAGCTTTGTTGGGATACAGGCTCTCCCAAGCTAAAAAGTGTGCTCAAAGCGTGCTGCGAACCTGCAGTGGAGGAGTGTGCTCCTCTTAATCCAAACCTCAGCTCCTCCTGTTTGGTTTGGACTCAGCAGGTTCAATACCTGCATCTTTCCTGAGAGAAGAGCAAGAGACAACTGCAAAACCTCCCTCCCTTGCAAACCTGAGCAGTGAGATGCAAACAGAACCTGCTGCCACTGCTTTCCCTTTGTGAGTCTAAATGGCAATAGGAAATGTCCCAACACGGCTCCAAACCCAGCACAGCTCCAGCAATCAAGGTGGGCTATGGGAATCTGTCAGTCTGTCTGTGCAGGGGCAGTTGTCAACAGGATGGACCCAAGGAGAGGATGTGGATGTGGTCAAGCAGAGCAAACAGGCACCTTAGCTAAGTAACAGCAGGGATGGGAGAACATGCGGTGTGCAGCCAGTGCTGAACCCAGCTAGTCACGACTTTAGCTCAGAGCCAGGCTCTGTTGCTGGCTTTGCTATCCCCAGCTCCATCTGGTTCCCCTGCAAGGCCCTGGAAGAGCAAATCCATGCTCAGCATCCTTCTCCCACAGCAATTCCCAGTCTGGTGTAGTGCTGCACCGGAGTGGTGCTGCACACAAAGGGTGCACATCATTCCTGTCATGTTCCCAGGGCTGTTTGCTCGCTGGTGCTGGAATGGGCAGGGTACAGTTTGTTTTTAACTGTGTGTTATTTACTGCAGGGTAAACAAGTGATTAGTTGAAATGCTGCTGCAGCTGCATCCCCCCATCTGCTGGAGGCTGCTGCTGTGCTGTGAGATGTCAGCATCCCAGAATAGACATGGGAGACAATTAAGAGCATTAGAGAAGCAGCAAAAACATTGATGGGAAGTACTTTTAGCTCTCTGGCTTCGAGAGAGCCCTGGAGAATGAGAACTGAAAGAAACGCTTGTTCAGAGAGTGACAGGTAAAGCATGAGCTTGGGAAAACACTCCTTCCTCTGGCAAAGGTTGATTCCATCCATTAACCCAGTGGAAAGGCAGGTCGGTTCTGAAAGAGGAACATCCTCAAACTCCTCCCTGGATCACTGACCATGCGGCCAGCCAGGGCAGGAAACAGGTTTGGCTGAAAGATCAGGCTCCAGCCAGGCCTGGCAGGCTGGAACTGGGCAAATCCAAGCACTGGGATGAAGGACAAGGTGATACCCCGTGTGTGAGGCTGGAGGGAGAGGCTGGTGGGGCTATTTCAGAAGCAGCCTGCCTTCATATTGATTAAAATCACCAGGAACTGCTCTGGGCTGTGCACACATTAGCAACAGGACTTCAGATTTGATTGGAGTGATGGTGAATTTAAAGCTTGAGTGCCATTGTGACACCAAGGAGCAGAGAGCACAGAACCACAGACTGGTTTAGGTTGGAGCTTAAAGCTCATCCAGCTCCAACCCCTGCCATGGGCAGGGACACCTTCCACTAGAGCAGGTTGCTCCAAGCCCCTGTGTCCAACCTGGCCTTGAACACTGCCAGGGATGGGGCAGCCACAGCTTCTCTGGGCACCCTGTGCCAGCGCCTCAGCACCCTCACAGGGAAAAATGCCTAAAACCAGAACCACCACCCCAGATCTGCCACTGAACTCTGAGCCCATCACCAGGACATGAAGCCCATCCCAGAGCACATCACGTGCTGTGTCCCAGCCCTGGCTCTGTGGTCCCTCAACACCCAGGGACACTAACACTGAACTGTGCAAGCAGGAGATTCTCCTCTCTCCAAGCTGACGAGTTTGGGGGCAAAAGCAATTAAATAGAAACTGCTGTGGGCTATAAAGTGTAATGGCTTTTAAGCAGAGCACATTTGCTTTCATTAATTGTCTATTTTAAGACAGCTTTCTTGGCTGTCCCTTGAAAGACCCATTGGAGCTATGGTGCCACTGCTCTGAGAAATGAGTATTTATTGAGGAGGCTGCTCCCTCCTACCCACCCTACTCCTTTACTCAACCTGTTTTCTTAGTTTCTTATGGAAACTGGAGGCAGATGAGGCTCTTCCAGCCCCTTGGATGGAAAACTTTGGCCCTTCCCACCCTGGAGCCCAAGACAGGAGCAATGGAGCTGGAAAGCATCTTTCTTTCAGAGCATCTTTCATTCAAACAGCCAGTTTCCATTCAGTGATTAAGTGATGGAGGAACTCTCACCTCCCTGGGGAATACAACCCAACCTTTAATTAACCTCACAGCTCCAAATGAGTCCCTTATTTTCCAGTTACTGCTAAGGAGACTTTTGCAGAGACACTCAGCCTGGCTCCTGCAGGGTTTAGTTTTCAACAGCACCATTCTAAGCCCAGCTTTCCTCTGCTCTTCCCTTCCCTCTCCCACCCCACAGTGGATCCACAGGGCTGGAGCCCCAGAGCCCTTTCCCTTTCCCAGTCTGAGCACAGGCCTGACTCTGGGGCCTCTGAGGGTGACAATGACACCCATGTGGTGGCTTCACCCTGTCTCTAACCTCCTTTCCTGAGAGGATTATGCCAAGCACACGAGAACCCTCCACACAGGGTGTCTGCCTGTCCTGAAGGGGTCAGAGGACACCAGGAGCTGGAGCAGCAATAACAGGAGACATTGGTGAGGAAGACGTCCCCTGTTCTTCTGCTCTTGTTCTGCTCTCCCTGTGGGGACACAGAGATCATCTGCCAAAGAGGCTGTGGAATCTTGTGCTTGAGATTCACTGTCTAGAGAGAGGAAGCTCAGTGCCAGCCTCTCCTTATTTATACCTCTTGTGGAACAGAGACCAAAGACAGACCACAGACAGACAGGGGTTTAGCAACAAAACTGGGTTACCTCATGGGGCCCAATCCTGCAGCTTTAGGGAGCTGGAAGCAAGTCAGAGCCTGTGGGATCAGGCCCTGGGAGGAGAAGGCACCTTCAGAGGGCAACGTCTTAATCCTAACAACGAGGGCTGGGTAGGAGGCAGTGCCAAAGGAAATGCTGCCTGGCCTGTGAGTAATTACAAACTCCTCCTGCTATCATCAGACAAGCTGCATCTGATCATTGCTGCTACAATTAACCTCTGCTTTGCAGGACACATCTTGAGAGCCAAGACTTACAAGAGGTGATGGTGACAGATAGACCAACATCCATTATCCATGGATAGCCCCATCAAACACAGCTTTGTCTCATTTCACAGTGTCCTCAAGCATCCTGTAACAGTATCACTTGTCACGTGGCAGGTTCTGATCAGCCTCATACTGGTTATTTTTGGCACCATTTCACCCACTGACCCATGGGGAGCTGGCAGGACAGGAAGCCTGGTTTAGTGTCACTGCCTTTGGTCATGAAGGCAAAGAACTCTGTGTACCACAGTACAGGGTGCCTGTGATAAACTCCATCTGGGAACACTACACTATCCCCTTCCAGAGCAGTGCTGTTTCCAGAGGGCTGTGGCTCTTGGGCCAGAGCTCCTCTCCCAGAGCAGTACCACCAGCTCTCAGCTCCACCTCCCTGTGTGTCCTCAACCCAGTGACCCCTGTGATTTCCTCCCAGAGAAGGATGAGGGAACACACTCCACACCATGGAGCACAAGCCAGCAGCTTTTCTCAGCCTCCTCCCAACCAAGAGCTCTGCTATGACAGAAAGACTGCTGAGGCTCTCCCCACATCCATGTGTAGCCTCTCTAAAGGCTGTGTGAGGATTTCTCCAAGGCTGAACATGCACAGCACGAGCACACCAACCCCTCTTGCACTGCAGCACAGGTTCCTGCAGACCCAAAGCTCATAAGGAAAATTCTCCCCTATCCCTGAGGATGAATGGGGCTTGGAGCAACCTGCTCTAGTGGAAGGTGTCCCTGCCCATGGCAGGGGGCTGGGACTGGATGAGCTTTAAAGTCCCTTCCAACCCAAACCAGTCTGGGATTCTACGAGTGACAGGATGTGACCATCCTACTGGTGTTTAGACAGGATGCCCATACAGCAAGACAGCAGAGCAGCAGGTAGAGGCAGGCAGTTACGGGAGGGGCAGTCTGGGGTCCATCAACACCACTGGTCCTAAAAGCCCATACTTGAGCTGCCAGTGACACACAGGGTTCCAATGCAAGCAGAACACTGGGTCTGGCTCATGGCTGAGTCTTGTCTGCTCTGTAGCACCAAGGCCTTGACCTATGCTGGAGCAAAGGGACTGGAATGGTTCAAGAGGGATAAGGGGATGAATCAAGGTGCTGTTCATGTGGCTGTTGACATGCTGGTTCCTGCACAGCCTGTTCCCTGCCTCCCTCCCAAAACCCATCCACACACACACTCATCCCCTCTGCTATGGCAACCGCAGCGCTCCAGCAGCCCCTACCTCCATCAGGTCTATTAGCCACAAGAGCCGCTCCTGGGGACGTGCGGGGGGGAAAGCAGATTGAAACAAGCACAAAAGCAAAACAGACCATCAGGGGGTTGCAGGACAAGGGAGGGAGACAAGCAAACCCCAGCACAAGGCATCCCTCCTCCCTCCAAACCCATCCTGCAGCATCCACATCCAGCTGCAGCCAGTGCTGGGGAGGGAGAGCAGCAAGAGCTCAGGGCAGAAGAAATAGTTCGGGAGCTCTGCCCCTCTTCTCTCCCCTGCTAGCTGAGATAAGCATCCATCCACCATGAGCTGGTGTTCTCTGCTTGGCACTTGTTCCAGCAGCAGTGGTGACAACCTTCTCATGTGTTTGCATTCCCAACACCCCAGGCAGAGCTTGGAGCAGGGTATGCTTTCACACCCATGGAAAGAGGTGCCCCACTGCCAGGGAGGACCTGTAGTGTGACCAAGGGACACATGTTCTTGAAGGAAGCTCTTACAGCAGTGTACACCCTCTCTTCTCTATGCCAGAACAGTACCTCAGTCTCCATCCTTGACCTCTGGGCTCGCGTGCCAGGTAGGGCTGGACCACGGCTCACACACCACAGGTCAAGCAACCACATTTGGTGTCATGGAGCAAGAGGGAGAGCATGGCACACCTGAGGGAAGGGGTACAGCCCCAGGCATGGGGATGGCATGAAAGCAGGGTGTCACACAGGTCCTGGAAGACCTGTGTTGGCTTTCTGTGCTTCAGAAAGGTTTTCCCAGCAGAGCAAAACTTGCTTTGTTTATCTTGATCCAGAAAACATCTCACTGTAATCCGTTATGAAGAAAGCACATGGCTTTCCTACAGGTTTTGTGAAGTCAATGGAACAAAAGCCCAGCTCTGATGCTCTGAAGCTCTCCAAGGCCTCTTGTGATCCTGGACTGACCTGGAATGCCCCCAACTCCCTGCCTGCACTTTCTGCACCACATTCCCACTCTCCCTGGCCATGGGCTGGTTTCCTTGTACCCAACCAGCAGACAGCCCCTTGTCATCAGTTCTTTTCATGAAGGTTTTCATTTCCAAAGTTGCTGGTGCATTTACGGTGAAAGGCATTTGATGGCCAGGAGACTAACGTGCCTGTGCACTTGGAGGTGATTACAGGAACTTAGGGGGTGTGTGGAGTGAAGGGCTGGTAGGGAGACATGGGAGAGCTGCCACTCAATGCTTCCATGAGTGGGAAGGGGCTTGCATAGGCCACTGAGGTCCCTGCTGGGATGCAGAGCAGGTAGCAAACGCCTTTAAGGAGGTGATTCAGACACCAGAGCTGGTGAATAGCAGCAGGCTCAGCAGGGACAAGTCACTGAGATCCCTGTGTGGATGCATCTTGCATTGCACAGGGGACAAAGTGACAGCACCAGGTCAAGTCCCCATGCAGAGAACAGTCACATCTCAGTTTCAGGAGCATGGAGATCCCCAAGCGCATGTCATGGCACCATCTTATGCACCTACAAATCACACTTTTGCACCTGGATAAGCTCTGGGGAATCCATCAGCGAAGGAATCCATCATTTCTCCTGCGGGTGAAATGCCTTTATAGCACTCCAGGGATATGAGGTGGTTGTAGGGCTGCCAGGAGCAGGCATGGAAAGCAACAGAACCAGCCAGGAGGGACTCACCCGGGCTGAGCTGACAGTGGTGGCAGTGAAGTGGCTGCTGGAGGAGGAGACGGTGTCGCTGTAGGACATCATGGAGTAGGAGTCGCTGGCAATGGTGGGCCCCGAGGGCTGACGTGCCTTCATGGACTCAATCTCCCTCTTCAGTACCAGGTTGTCGAAGCGGTCGAGATCTTGCGGGGAGATGACACCCCGGACCTCTGAAAGCAGCGAGAACTGCGCCAGGAGACACACACCAAAGACAGGTTGGAGCACGACCATCCTCCTGGCAGGCGAAGACCCCTCCTCCCACACTGTCCAACAGTGGTAATGGGATGTACTGGCAGGTAACAGAGCCTTCAGTGAGGAACTGGAACAGGCTGCCCAAGGAAGTTGTGAGTGCCCCATCCCTGGCAGTGTTCAAGGCCAGGTTGGACACAGGGGCTTGGAGCAACCTGCTCTAGCGGAAGGTGTCCCTGCCCGTGGCAGGGGTTGGAGTTGGGGGAGCTTTAAGGTCCCTTCCAACACAACACAATCCATTCCATGTAATACATGAGGAGGTTTGTTCCTAAACTTTACCAGAAGCTCCTCTGCCACTGAACACCAGCCTCTATCCCCCACAGTGTCCTACATCTGGGTTTTGCTTTCCACCCTCACCATTGTCCCCGAGCAGATAACCTTGGAGACTTATCTGCTGTGCCAATGGCTCTGCTCAGTCCACCAGGTACAAGGAACCATCCCTGACCATGGAGTGGGCCTCACCTTAGCATGTGTGTTGAGTAGTTCAAAGAGCGCCATGACCAGAGCATCCACGGAGATGTGGCCTTCCTTGTACTCATCCAGGTAGTAGCCCATGGTGGCCCGCTCCTGCTCATTGAGGAGGTGCCGTGCCTGCTCCTCCAGCATGACACGGGTCTGGTTCACCATGGTGCTCAGTGTCACCTGTGAGCCAGCCAGGCCGCGATAGAACACGGGCTGCGGGAGACAGGAGAAAGGCTTTGGCTTGAGATGCCAAGGAATCGGCTGAAAGGAGGGAAGCAGAGACAGCCAGGCTGCATGAGAACTTGCCCCTTGCTCTGGGCTCTGCTGCCAGCTCTATCCCCGCATTACAGGCTGCTGCTCTCACCTAACTTCCTGTGCCAAAGGGGGACTGGAAGGGGAATGCTTCCAAAATGACCAGAGGTGAATCCACAAGGATTCACCAGCATGGCTGCTCACTCAGCATCATGACTTGTCTGTGTAACTTCAGTTTATGCAGAATAACCAAAGCAGCTTCCAGGCTCTGCTCACAAGCTGTCCCTTGGCCAGCACCTTGATTTAATAGCAGGCTGCATTCCCTTCCTGGCAAAGCTGGGGAAATAGGGTCACAAGGAAAAGCAAGCTTCCCATCTTGTGGAAAAGGCACATTTGCCTCCGCTGCAAGGTTAAAGCAGAGCCTGGTGAAGAAAGAGCTACTGGCCACCAAAGGAGTCCAGAGAGAGACAAGCCTGGCTGCAGATGAAAGGCTTTTCTCTTGGAGAGGGATTTCTAAGAGGAGGTCCTTGCTGCTTCCCTCCCAGGCAGTGCTGGCACAGTCCACAGAGGGATATGGAGCCAGACAAGACCCTGAATATCCCAGAGACACTGCAAGGAGTGAACATGTTTTGCATAGAACAACAGAGAGCTGTTATCAGTGAGAGCCACCTGTGAAACCTCGCTGCTTCATTTCCATTTCAAAGACAGGAGCTTTGCAAGGAGGTGTTGAGAGAAGACATGCTGGCATTGCAGCCCTACTTCCAGGTGGGAAAGATCCCAGAAGCTGGCAGGGCCCAGAGGCAGCCACCATGCAGAAGGCATCACGGTCACCTCTGTGGGGTGGAGGGGTCCTTGCCTGTCAATGTGATCATTCCCAGGCTGGAGGCACCAGACGTGCTGCAGACCCACCAGTGGCACAGGAGAGGGGGTATGTCATGTCACTGCTTGTAGAAACACAGCTGGCAACATGAGGTGGGGAGGAGAAAGGCTTGAGCCAGTTAAACCTCATAGGACAAGCATCCCTTTTAAACCAGAAGCACAAATCCATCCCTCCCATGGAAAAAAGGGGACAATAATGGTGATTTCTTTTCCCGAGGCACCAGGAAGGATTTGCATCTCTTACCCTGGCTGTCACCTCCGCAGCACGGTCACCCACTGCCCTGCAAGGAGAGAGAAGAGCAGTTAGCACTGAGCACCGTGTGCCCATCACTCACTACCTCAAGACCTGTGATGTTCTCTCCTCTCAGTGCCTGTAAGGGAACTGGGAAGGGGCAGCAGTGTGCTCTCCAGCCCTGATCCACCTTCCAGGCCAGAGAGGCTATCTTCTAAGCCCCAGATATGGGGGCCACATGCCTGAGAACCCACTGTGCTCCCATGGACAGGTTGCCCATGCACATTGCAGTGCATCAGGCTGCCACCATTCCGGGTACTGGAGCTCCACAGCATTCAGTACATTCCAGGTACTGAAGCTCCATACACCCCCTAGGTGACTGCGTCCACCATACAGGAGCTCTGAGCTGATAGAGCTACATGACAAACCTGCACGGGGTGCACCAAGCACGTACCCTGCTGAGGTGATGAGGGTGTCCCCGACCTGGGAGCTTGCTATCCACCTTGTCTCATCCACAGTGGTGCGGGCATGAGGCAGCCTCCCGATGTCCTTCACCGTCATGATGAGGTGGCGGGAAGACTTAAGCAGCTTCACAGCCTCGTCGTGGGGGATACTGAGGAAGCTCCTGCCGTTCACCTCCAGGATCTGGTCTCCGACCTGCAGAGTCAGGATGGAGTGAGCCTGCCATGTCCGGGGGGCTTTCCTGGTAGGGATATGCCTTCAGATCCCACCAGGGAGGAGCTTCTCTGTCCATCCCACCTCAAACTGGGGACACAGCAACTGGGGGGATCAATGAGGGAGATGGGCCAAGTGCTTGTGGCTGGAGAGCAAGCACTCAAGCTGACCAGCTGTGAAGGACCAGTGAAGCCTGGCGGAGCCTGTTAAGGATACCAAGTCATACCGGCCTGCCCAATTTTCCACATTAACTAGATCTACAGACCAGTTTGGTTAGAACAGCCCCTGGAGAATACCTCGCCCTCCGGTCCCAACCCCTCCTGCTGATGTGGGAGGCCAGGAACCATCTGTGGAAGCCCCAAACCCAGATGTCTGTGTGCCAGAGGGAGGGTTCAACTCAAGTGTCTCACCTCAGTCTTCAAGACATATTGTAGGAGCTGAGACAGCTGGATTTCATCTCTCCTCTCCTCCTATTTCCTTCCCAGCTGCTCCCAAGAGCTTTCATGTTGTGGTGGGGCCTTTGCTGTCACTAGTTGCTTCCCTGACAGCCTGGCCTTATTCAGGACACAGCACTCATAGAGTCCTCTTCCCCTTTGTTTCTAGGGCTCTCAGTGCCACCCCTCCTTGCTCCCATATCACAATTCACTCTGCTTCTGACAAGCCACCTCTTTGAAACTGCTCTTTCATATCTTTGCTCAACCACAGGCTCTGTTCAGCTCTGTCAAAACTGTCTTATTTCCTTTACACTGCAGTGCAAACAGAACGAGACATCACTTAAATAACTCACCTTCCTCTTGGAGGAGGAGACGAGAGGGAATGGAGAGAATTTCTAAGTCTAATGTAACAACATGGAGAGTCAACATGATCCTTTCAGCTCAGTCCATCTCATTCCGACACTGGGTTAAAGAAGCCCCAGAGAGCTGGGATTAATTCTCTTGCTCCAAGGAGAAGCCAACTCTATGTGGTGGCTGTGACTCTGCTGTCATCACATTTTCCCCAGTGCTACCCAGAACTTTGCTGGGGTGAAAGTGAGCATCAGGACTACCACCAGCAACAATCAGCTCTGCGAAAAGCATCAGGGGGCCACTGACTGCCCATGGCAGGGGGGCTGGAAATAGATGACTTAGGTGATTTTATGGTCCTTTCCAACCCAACCCGTTCTATGATTCTATGACTGCTCCAGCAAAGGTAGTGTCCTGATGTTGGCTGGGATAGAGTTAATTTTATTCCTAGTGGCTGGTGCAGTGCTGTATTGTGGCTTTAGTCCGAGAGTAATGCTGATAACACACCCATGTTTAACTGTTGCTTAGCAGTGCTTTCCCTGATCAAGAACTGTTCAGTCTCTCATGCTCTGCCAGTGAGGAGGGACTCAAGAAGCCAAGAGGGAGCAGAGACAAGACAGCTGACCTGAACTAGCTGAAGGTGCATTTCATACCACAGCGTGTCATGCTCAGCGTATAAACCACAGGCAGGGACACCTTCCACTAGAGCAGGTTGCTCCAAGCCCCTGTGTCCAACCTGGCCTTGAACACTGCCAGGGATGGGGCAGCCACAGCTTCTCTGGGCACCCTGTGCCAGCGCCTCAGCACCCTCACAGGGAAGAGCTTCTGCCTCAGAGCTCATCTCAATCTCCCCTCCGGCAGGTTCAAGCCATTGCCCTTGGCCTGTCCCTACATCCCTTGTCCAAAGCCCCTCTCCAGGTTTCCTGGAGCCCCTTCAGGCACTGGAGCTGCTCTAAGGTGTCCCCTTCAGGAGCCTTCTCTTGTCCAGCGCCCCAGCCCAGCTCTCTCAGCCTGGCTCCAGAGCAGAGCTGCTCCAGCCCTGTTGCTGGCTGGGGTTAAATCATGACAGAAGTGAAGCTGGTCCAAGAAGGCAGCAGCAAATCCAGAAACCCCAGAACAGCCCCTCATTGGACATCACCACTGGTTTATGCTATGCTTTGTTTTATGTGTGCTGAAGCTCACAAGAGCACAGGGCCAGGGCTTGCCCCAGCTGCTCTCCAGGCACAGCACTGCCACACACAGGCAACTTGCACACT
Organism: Nestor notabilis; assembly: GCF_000696875.1. Taxonomy (NCBI): domain Eukaryota; kingdom Metazoa; phylum Chordata; class Aves; order Psittaciformes; family Psittacidae; genus Nestor; species Nestor notabilis. The sequence continues at coordinate 4,849 of NW_009938070.1, read as the reverse complement.
GTGTGCACATCCCCGCTCGATTTCTGCTAGCCTGTGGCATCCAGATGGTTAATCCAATAACCTTCAAGGTTTCCAGGCCAGCAGGACCCTGTCAAGGCATCCACTGCTCTCACTTTGTCGTCCTGGGACAACATTTTGCTTACACTGGTGCATCCAGTGCAGGGCTGATGGGAACAGAGGGCAGAGTGGCCACAATATAGTGCTGGCAGAACCTGACCATGGCTTCTCCAGCATCCCCCTGAGGACATCCTCAACAGAGGGAGCACAAGAATGGGGATGAAAAGATAGAAACCCTGCTGCTTGGGCCAGAACAGACCCCTGATCACAGCTATGGATGTCATGAGATCTGTGGTGTGACACTGTTCAGACCACCTGAGAGGATCTATGAGAAATTAAATACCAAATATCTAGAAACTGGGGAAGAAAGCCCTCAGATGCCTGCAGCAGCAGTCTGAGTGAGCCCAGGAGCAAGTCAAGATCTACCAGCAGCACTAACTGGGTGAGTTCAGGCTAAAGGTGTCAGAAGGGCCTGGTAAAGGTGCTTTAAAAACCAGGCAGCACTTTGCCACTGGCCAAGATGTGAGTGATTCCTCTTCAAGTGATTCTTCAAGATGCCTCTTGAAGGACCAGAGAGGGCACAGGAGAAGACTATAACCAGCACCTCACAGACCACTTTGTTCAGGGTGAAGCTGTGAGAATAACAAGTAAGCCTGCAACAGAAACACGTGATAGGAAACCATGGTAAGAAACATGTCAAGAATAGCTCTAAAATGAGTGTAATGGCAATATCCAAGTGAATGAGTGACCTTGCTGTGAGTGCATGCCCTGGTTACCTCTCTGCCTGCCCAGTAAGGAGATGCAGAGAGGAGTTCTGTAGAAGGGAAACAAAAGTGATTAGTAGCAGATGAAGGTGCCTGTAAAAGGACAGATAGAATAGATTAGGCCTGTTAAATTCAGAGAAGAGATAATGTGTGTGGAGCTAGACAGAGCTATACAAGGTAACACTGGCAATAATGAGAAGGACAGATGGGCTCCTGTTTACCCTTCCCTCTGATGAAAGGACAGAGGATGCTCAGTGAGGCTGGAAGGGTGCTCTGAGCGGTGCTGATAGCAGAAAAGGACCTGGAGCAAGAATTCCATGGAGTCATTTAGGTTGGAAAAGATCTTTAAAGATCATTCAGTCCAGACGCAGCTCAGATGTAGCGTAGGTCTGTTCTGCATTCAGCTTTGCCACCTCAAGCAGATTTGCCTCATTCCTCTGGGGCCAGTTCCTTCCTCTGTGACACACAGAGGGACTGGTGACAGCAAGGGCTGTGGCAGCACAGGGGAGTCCCGTCCCTACCAGCACCACTGTCAGGATCCCTGGGTTTTGTCCTCCTGTGGCTCAGCTGGTGCCTTCCACTCGCTGTCTTCACAACCAGTGTTAACAGGGCAGCAGCACAGCTGATAAGGCAAAGGGGATGGTGAGATAAGAGATAAATCCGTGGTCCTATAGGAAGGCAAGAAGGGAGACAAATCTTTCAAGCTGGGCTGATGCAAGCCTGCAGCTCAAAGGAAGAGGTTGCACATGACAGTCGCATTGCAACAGCCACTGCAAGCGCTGCTGCTGGCACAGGCTGCACCATCTTCTGCTTTGGCTCCTGTAACACATTCATAGCAGCAGGTCCTGCAGATAAAACCTCCTGCTCCTGGCTGGCCTTCATCCTCTGACGTTCCCTGTGGAAGGATGAGGACAGCACTGGGCACAGGTCAGGACCAGGGGATGGTGGTGGCTCTTTGCACCAGAGCACAGAGCTGTGTCAGGGTGGGATGCTCACGCTCACCCCAGCAGGCTGCGGAGCACAGATCAGTTGCCAAAACCATACCTTAGGGATGTGAAACTTCCCTGGTTTGAAAGAAAGGCAGCCTGGAGCCAACCTCCTCTCTGTGAACCAGTGCAGAACAAGAGCCAAAGGCAGTATGAGCTGATAACAGAGACCAAGACATGGGAAGGAAGGGAGAGAGGGAGCCCAGGGAAAGGCAAGTGACAAAGAACACATCCCAATCATCAGACTCCACAAACACCTCATCTTCCCTTCGAGCTCTGTCAGCTCTAAGCTGACAATCTGAAAATTGCTGAGCACCAACATAACAGGGAGGGGAAATTACACAAGAGCCTCAACTGCCAAGAGAAACACACATTGAGTGTAATGAGCATCATTCCTCAGGTCTTTCTGATTCACTGAGCAACCCACTGGAGTGGATTTTGCTGCTCAAATGAGGAGCATCAGGCTCACTGCAGCATCAAACAGTGAAAATCCAAATCCAATTCTATAGTGTTATTGTAATTATGGATCTTTAATAATTTTCCAGATCAGGGATTAAAATGTCATTATTTATTTTGTTCAAGTTATACAGATTTAATAGCCTTCCTTTAGTTTCTCCTTTCAAGAGAGGACCAAAAGGAACCTGACAAGCCATAACAGGGAGACCAGAAGGGCCCTGGACAAGCCACTTCATCTGTATCTGTCCTTCATGACTCCTCAACATTAACTCCAAGTCCTTTGTGGCTCCGTGGTCTCCTGTGCTCAGCACAGTGCCCAGCACAAGACCACCTCTACCTGGTGCTGCCAGAGTATTAACAGCAGGTGAGATCAACCAGCCGTAAAATACTCAGGTATGTTTGAGCATCTCGTGTGAGAGGGAAAAAAAGACTTTGCAGAAAAAACTGCTAGTGAAGGGCAGATAAGGGAGTTGCTGGGCAGCAGCAATGCTGCAAATCAGCCTATCTTCATGAAAGGCTCCTATTGGAGCTGGAATGGATTGGTTTTGATAATTAACATAGATAATAATTACTTCTCCTCCCCCCGCCCCCAAGTCAAGGACAATTGGGAAGGTAACACAAAAATGCAAAGATGCAAAAGAACCATCTATGAAAGCAAATGTTGACTCTGGCACGTTATTTGCTGTAGGCACATTCCCGTCCCTGAGCACCCAGCTCCTGATGGAAATCTAACAAAAGAGATGGAGAAATTGCCTACCAAGGTCCGTGCCTGGATTGGGTATTAGGAACAATTCCTTCCCCAAAGGGTGCTCAGGCATTGGAACAGGCTGCCCAGGGCAGTGCTGGAGTCACCGTCCCTGCAAGTGTTCACAGCCCATGTAGCTGAGGCCTCAGTGCCAGGGGTTAGTGGTGGCCTTGGCACTGCTGGGAATGGTTGGACTGCATGAGTTTAAAGGGCTTTTCTAATCTAGAGTCTATGATTCTATTCTATGATTCTATGCAGCAGGGTCAGAATTAGTCCTAGGACCTGTGTTTGAGTTAGGATGTGCAAAATAAGCATTGTTGGGTTTTATTGTGCCTTCCTTCAGCAGCAGTGAGAACCTTCTCTTCAGAAAATACCCAATAAAGGAAAGGGAACAGCATTACCTCTGAAAATGGGATTATTGTCATTTCCTAAGGAAAAATCTACCCTGAAAGGCAAAGGCTGAACATGACATGTGAAAGGTGGCAGATAAGAACCAGAGATCAGAAATAACACACCCCAATGACAGGCTCGGCTCCTTCTCTTACTGGGGACAGAGAGAAAAGGAGGTGCAATCAAGAGAAACGTAATGGGCTCAAGGCAAGGGTTGTGAGCACCTAAGGTCTCTTAAAACTAATCAGACTTGGCTCTGGGAGGAATTCAGTCACCCAGAAAAGTAAGTGAGAGCTTTTCAACATGAATTAATGCTAAATGACACCAAATTGAGCTGGGAATAACGGGGCTAATGGGATGCCAAATGGTTTGGCACCAGCACTAGTCTTATTAAATGCTACTAATGTGCTAGGAGAGAGGTTAAATTACTTGTGGATAGTACTGAAGTGGAAGGAGTCTCCCTTTAGCACAAGGAATTAAAAAAAGATAGAACTTAAGAAATTCAAACTACAGGCAAGAAAAAGTGTGATTTGATTTGGAAATGTCCAAATTAAGACTTGCAGAAAAATAATGATGTTATAATCAGCTTCCTCAGGAGGGAAATGGGTTGGGGCAGATGATCCACATCCAATGAGGCCAATACAGACTGTTGGAAGGATCCTTATCTGGGAGCAAGGCAGGGGAACAGCGGGTTCAGTGCTGTCTGAAACGTTCTTTTCCCCAAACCTTGCAATACAAATGTGTGGAACAAAGCAGATCCAGACTGGAAACGGAAGCATACAAGCAGAGAAGGCTGCCTCCTGGAGTAGGCAATGGTTTGTGCTGGCCTCCCAGAAGAGGAGCCATTTAAGCACTGCCTGTCCCCATAAGGGTAACATACTTTGAAGGACCACTCCACACTGCCTCCAGGCTCCATCTGCACACCACAACCACGCACATCCTCACTGCATCTCTCCCTATTCAGCTTACTCCCCAGGCTTGAGGCAGCCATGAGGCTTTTTATAGCTTTCTGTCTACGTGCAGACCTCTAAAGACGAGCCACATTTCAAGAGGCAGCTTTGTGACTAAAACCAGTGACGTAAAATCATTCACCTCTTCCTATTTACAGTCTCTCTTTTACTCACTCATGTGTATATACGGGTATAAATTGATTGTGGTGGCCTCTTTTTACCCCAGCCTTTGTGCTGGGATCTCAATATTGAGTTGTTTGTTCCAAGCAAGCTATCTGAAACCTGCTATTTCTGATGTAAAGGTCAAGAAGAGGAAAAATTGGCTTAAAGACCCACATCCTGACAAAACAGACCTCCAAAACGAATCAAGGAGGAAGAAATGGGGATGAGCAGAACACGCTCAGCTCCCGCATGGCATCACTGTGAATGTCATGGAGGACAGAACCTGAAAGCAAACAGGATTAGCTCATGTTCATGGCAGTCAGGTGAAGTTCCAGATGA